>NC_061502.1:3858654-4158654 GCF_022539355.2 Hippoglossus stenolepis
TTTTTCTGTGTCTGCAGCTTCTCCAGTTCTCTATGAATATGTTATTACAATTGAGCTGAACACCACAGACGTTACAGTGATAGACCGACTGGGAAACATCAGCTACCCAGTCAGCGTCAGCAACAACACAAAAGTCTCTGGCATGAACATCTCTACAGGTAACAATTACACCTTAGTCACTGGTTTAGTGTGAACACATTCTGCCACTTTACAGTGAATGTGGAAAAGTTACTACACCTTGAATTCATAGTTGTGCTTCCAATATCTCTTCAGCTCAAATAAAAGAACTTTATAGTTTAAGACTTATTTGACCCTTTATTAATCTCAGAATTTGTCATGTAATAAGATCCATGATAAGGTTATGAGGACAATTACAGCCATCGTCATTCACTGCAATCAGTTTTAGCACATAGCATTTCTGGTATCAGTGTGTAGAATTTACTGACATCTAGTGGTGAAGTTTCATGTTGCAGCTGAAAACACCTCACCTCACCTTCCCCTTCCAAACATGAAAGACAACCTGTGTAAGCCTTTAGTTGTCATAAAAACTCAAAAGGTGTTTAGTTTGTCCACTTTGGGCTACTGTAAAAAACATGGCAGCCTCTGTAGAGAGGACCAGCTCCCAATGTTAATATATAATGTATTTAAGTATAAAGAGTTCATTCTAGTGTAAAACCAACAACTGGTCAAATTTAGATGAAAACACTAGTGAAAACATCAATAGGATTATTTTGTATTTAATTTCTGCCATTACATCCCTTTCACCTAAATCTTACTCACTGAGCCTTTAATATAAAGAGAACTAACTTGAAAATGCACCAGCTTCTAATCATGATCCTCAATGTTTTCCATTATGCATAATGTAAGTGGCAGCTCCAAACACATGTTTTCTTTAGATTTAAACAACCTAATCTCATTCATGCTGTAGCTTTACCTGGGTTTACAGACGGGTCCTACCAGTACATGTGAACTCAGGGGGACGTGTATCTGTCAGGACTGTTCAGCATTATCTGATGACCTTGTGTGTGTCCAATTTGTTTTGAAACTTTGCATAGTTGTAAAATCTTAGTCCAGATATTTAAGATATTGGCTATTTAGAAATGAAAGTTTTTTCTCCATGTGTACACTACTAACTGATCTAAATCCTGGTAGACATATAGGATAAATGATGCATTAGACAAATGAGTCCTGATTTATTTTTATTTGTAAGATTTAGCACAAAGTCATTTATTTTCTAAATCTTGTAAATTCAACGGAGTTTCAAAACTTGGCACCATTTCATGTTGTCAATGTGTTTAAATAAATGCTACGTCTTGGAAATGGGTTAAATATTCACATTATTTACATGATTTTCATTATATTTTCTGTCTCCAGTTTGCTCTCTGAGCAGCAGTGGTTACCAGTGCAGATGTGAGGATCAGTATCGTTGGTCATGTGACCAGTGTTTCATGTATGGATCCTGTGACAACATCACCTCCAACACATGTGGATGCATCAATGCCATCCCTGCTGATGGACAGCAATGTCAGCCTGTTGACCAATACAGTAAGCAGCTCTATCAAATAGTTTTATAAGACCAATGATCAACTATACTCTGATTTTGGCTACAACCTTTTTTATGAGTAATTATTATTTGTTTCACGTCTTTTTAACATTTACAGTACAATTCAAATGATCTTAATCTCTTCCCATGTATTACAAGGTGAACACAGATGCTTATGGCTACATTTGAACTTATTCAGTTGTAACTTTTCTTTCTCTTTTTCCAAAGACTTTACATTTTGTCCAGTTACGACGACCACTCCATCACCAACAAGTAAGACTGAGGAGGCAACACACAACAGAAACATAATATGAAAACCACAGTACAGATCAGAATTGATTCATGTTTCTTTTTTCTGTGTCTGCAGCTTCTCCAGTTCTCTATGAATATGTTATTACAATTGAGCTGAACACCACAGACGTTACAGTGATAGACCGACTGGGAAACATCAGCTACCCAGTCAGTGTCAGCAACAACACAAAAGTCTCTGGCATGAACATCTCTACAGGTAACAATTACACCTTAGTCACTGGTTTAGTGTGAACACATTCTGCCACTTTACAGGGAATGTGGAAAGGTTACTACACCTTGAATTCATAGTTGTGCTTCCAATATCTCTTCAGCTCAAATAAAAGAACTTTATAGTTTAAGACTTATTTGACCCTTTATTAATCTCAGAATTTGTCATGTAATAAGATCCATGATAAGGTTATGAGGACAATTACAGCCATCGTCATTCACTGCAATCAGTTTTAGCACATAGCATTTCTGGTATCAGTGTGTAGAATTTACTGACATCTAGTGGTGAAGTTTCATGTTGCAGCTGAAAACACCTCACCTCACCCTCCCCTTCCAAACATGAAAGACAACCTGTGTAAGCCTTTAGTTGTCATAAAAACTCAAAAGGTGTTTAGTTTGTCCACTTTGGGCTACTGTAAAAAACATGGCAGCCTCTGTAGAGAGGACCAGCTCCCAATGTTAATATATAATGTATTTAAGTATAAAGGGTTCATTCTAGTGTAAAACCAACAACTGGTCAAATTTAGATGAAAACACTAGTGAAAACATCAATAGGATTATTTTGTATTTAATTTCTGCCATTAGATCCCTTTCACCTAAATCTTACTCACTGAGCCTTTAATATAAAGAGAACTAATTTGAAAATGCACCAGCTTCTAATCATGATCCTCAATGTTTTCCATTATGCATAATGTAAGTGGCAGCTCCAAACACATGTTTTCTTTAGATTTAAACAACCTAATCTCATTCATGCTGTAGCTTTACCTGGGTTTACAGACGGGTCCTACCAGTACATGTGAACTCAGGGGGACGTGTATCTGTCAGGACTGTTCAGCATTATCTGATGACCTTGTGTGTGTCCAATTTGTTTTGAAACTTTGCATAGTTGTAAAATCTTAGTCCAGATATTTAAGATATTGGCTATTTAGAAATGAAAGTTTTTTCTCCATGTGTACACTACTAACTGATCTAAATCCTGGTAGACATATAGGATAAATGGTGCATTAGACAAATGAGTCCTGATTTATTTTTATTTGTAAGATTTAGCACAAAGTCATTTATTTTCTAAATCTTGTAAATTCAACGGAGTTTCAAAACTTGGCACCATTTCATGTTGTCAATGTGTTTAAATAAATGCTACGTCTTGGAAATGGGTTAAATATTCACATTATTTACATGATTTTCATTATATTTTCTGTCTCCAGTTTGCTCTCTGAGCAGCAGTGGTTACCAGTGCAGATGTGAGGATCAGTATCGTTGGTCATGTGACCAGTGTTTCATGTATGGATCCTGTGACAACATCACCTCCAACACATGTGGATGCATCAATGCCATCCCTGCTGATGGACAGCAATGTCAGCCTGTTGACCAATACAGTAAGCAGCTCTATCAAATAGTTTTATAAGACCAATGATCAACTATACTCTGATTTTGGCTACAACCTTTTTTATGAGTAATTATTATTTGTTTCACGTCTTTTTAACATTTACAGTACAATTCAAATGATCTTAATCTCTTCCCATGTATTACAAGGTGAACACAGATGCTTATGGCTACATTTGAACTTATTCAGTTGTAACTTTTCTTTCTCTTTTTCCAAAGACTTTACATTTTGTCCAGTTACGACGACCACTCCATCACCAACAAGTAAGACTGAGGAGGCAACACACAACAGAAACATAATATGAAAACCACAGTACAGATCAGAATTGATTCATGTTTCTTTTTTCTGTGTCTGCAGCTTCTCCAGTTCTCTATGAATATGTTATTACAATTGAGCTGAACACCACAGACGTTACAGCGATAGACCGACTGGGAAACATCAGCTACCCAGTCAGCGTCAGCAACAACACAAAAGTCTCTGGCATGAACATCTCTACAGGTAACAATTACACCTTAGTCACTGGTTTAGTGTGAACACATTCTGCCACTTTACAGGGAATGTGGAAAGGTTACTACACCTTGAATTCATAGTTGTGCTTCCAATATCTCTTCAGCTCAAATAAAAGAACTTTATAGTTTAAGACTTATTTGACCCTTTATTAATCTCAGAATTTGTCATGTAATAAGATCCATGATAAGGTTATGAGGACAATTACAGCCATCGTCATTCACTGCAATCAGTTTTAGCACATAGCATTTCTGGTATCAGTGTGTAGAATTTACTGACATCTAGTGGTGAAGTTTCATGTTGCAGCTGAAAACACCTCACCTCACCTTCCCCTTCCAAACATGAAAGACAACCTGTGTAAGCCTTTAGTTGTCATAAAAACTCAAAAGGTGTTTAGTTTGTCCACTTTGGGCTACTGTAAAAAACATGGCAGCCTCTGTAGAGAGGACCAGCTCCCAATGTTAATATATAATGTATTTAAGTATAAAGGGTTCATTCTAGTGTAAAACCAACAACTGGTCAAATTTAGATGAAAACACTAGTGAAAACATCAATAGGATTATTTTGTATTTAATTTCTGCCATTAGATCCCTTTCACCTAAATCTTACTCACTGAGCCTTTAATATAAAGAGAACTAACTTGAAAATGCACCAGCTTCTAATCATGATCCTCAATGTTTTCCATTATGCATAATGTAAGTGGCAGCTCCAAACACATGTTTTCTTTAGATTTAAACAACCTAATCTCATTCATGCTGTAGCTTTACCTGCGTTTACAGACGGGTCCTACCAGTACATGTGAACTCAGGGGACGTGTATCTGTCAGGACTGTTCAGCATTATCTGATGACCTTGTGTGTGTCCAATTTGTTTTGAAACTTTGCATAGTTGTAAAATCTTAGTCCAGATATTTAAGATATTGGCTATTTAGAAATGAAAGTTTTTTCTCCATGTGTACACTACTAACTGATCTAAATCCTGGTAGACATATAGGATAAATGATGCATTAGACAAATGAGTCCTGATTTATTTTTATTTGTAAGATTTAGCACAAAGTCATTTATTTTCTAAATCTTGTAAATTCAACGGAGTTTCAAAACTTGGCACCATTTCATGTTGTCAATGTGTTTAAATAAATGCTACGTCTTGGAAATGGGTTAAATATTCACATTATATACATGATTTTCATTATATTTTCTGTCTCCAGTTTGCTCTCTGAGCAGCAGTGGTTACCAGTGCAGATGTGAGGATCAGTATCGTTGGTCATGTGACCAGTGTTTCATGTATGGATCCTGTGATAACATCACCTCCAACACATGTGGATGCATCAATGCCATCCCTGCTGATGGACAGCAATGTCAGCCACTGACAGGTAAGAAGCTGAAAGTCTCTTTTAAAACTCTTCATGCCTCACTTACCTTTAACTGACCTGAATTTAATGTTTTCTATTTTCATACAGATGTCTTGATTTGTCCATCAACAACTCCTCCAGTTGGTATGAACGACTTAATCTTATTTCAGACTTGTGTTTATGCTTAAAAACTGTTTTAATGCCACACCAAATTCGTAAAGGCCACAGAGTCACCTTTTCTTCCTCTCTCAGCCATGTTCACTCCGATTAAGTCTGTGTGACAGAGTTTTTCATAATGTTCCTTGTCGTGATGTCTTTTCGTGTTTCATCACTTCCTTGTTTTAGTAACAACTACAACTGTTGCAACAACTAGGAATACTACAGCATTCTTAACACCAACCACCACAGCCATAACAGGTATGTATTATTATCAAGTGTGTGTGTGTGTGTGTGTGTGTGTGTGTGTGTGTGTGTGTGTGTGTGTGTGTGTGTGTGTGTTGGGGTATACACGATAATCACTGCCATTTGATGTTGCATAAGCTTTGTCGACCGCACCTGCCCCTCTTTCCCCGGGGTACTCAGCAAGCTGCTGTCTATGGCCCCTAGGAGCAGCACTGAATAAAGTTACTGTGCACAGGACATCCAACAAAAGAGCAATCCACCAAGTTGTTGTGCAGACTGGTTAAATGAATTTATCAGTGTCTCTGTGAGAGAATCCTACACTGAAAGCCGAAGTACTTTTGTCTTTTACTGTCAATAAAACACATATTTATACTTTTCAGACACACCAACTGTTAATGTGACAGTCCTGAACACGACTAAACCCGCAACTAACCCAGCAACTGTAGTAACCAAAGTAGTTTGAAATAATCATTAGTAAGGCTCTTTTCAACATATATTTGCTTGAAAATGAAAAAAGTGATCTAGACTTAAATAACAGTTTCTGTTGTATTATTGGAAAATGGTCACTACGACAGATGTGAACACTAAAACAGTTTCAACAGCTGTAACAAGTAAGTGTCCCACTATGTTATAACAAGGGGGTCAGTGTTTGACTTCATGAGCGGGTAGTCCACGAACCAGACGGTTGGCTGTTCAATCCCTGGCTCCTTCAGTATGCATTTGATCGTGTCCTTGAGCAAGACAATGAACCCCAATTTGCCTCAGTGTGTGAATGTAGTGTGAAAGAAAAAAATGCAACATATAGTAGCGCTCTTTTAATGCATGTGTGAATGGATGAATGCAACATTTGAATGGTTGATAAATTTAACAGATAATCTGAGCATGAATTATTCCCATGTTTCATTAGGAAAATTACATGTTTGTAAAATGATCTTTGCAGATTCAACACCTACAACACATCTGAACACCACAACGGCTGCAACAACAACTGTAACAAGTCAGTGCTTTCAAATAATCTCACAACACTTTTTCAAAATGTCCTTAATATTTGTCTGTAATTTATCCTCATTTTATAGATTTTATCGTCAACCAAAAACAAGTGGTGTTTTTTTTTAGATATAAGGGAAAACACTGATTAAAATCATACAGTAATCTTTATGGGTTTAACTTAATTTGACATTTGTCTTAACCACAGTGAAATATACTTAATTGTACATTTCCCCCCAGATTCAACATCGGCTACAACACGTTTTAACACCACAACAGTAACATCAACAGCAGTGGTAACAAGTAAGTATTCAACAACTACCTGTTCCAACAACAAAGGTTCAACCCAGTAATAGTACAGTGTTCCTAATAAAGTGAAGCTTGGTGAATGTATGAATGAACAATCATGGTTACAGTGGTCTCTATTAGTACATTGTGGTTAGTGTTCAATTTTTAGTTAGCGTTTAATTTACGGCTATAACCTAACTTGGCTGAAACCTTACAGTTAATAATCTGAGGATGAATAATTGATGTTTGTAAAATGATCTTTGCAGATTCCACACCTATTGCTACAACAAATCTGACCACTACAACAACTGCAACACCAACTGTAACAAGTCAGTGATTTTAAATAATTTTACAAATGTCCTACATTTTTGTCTGTAGTATATCCTCATATATCAGATTTTACTTTTACCAACACTAACAACTGTTGTTCGTGGTTGGTTTTCAAATAGCCTTTTAATTCAACATCTGCTCCAACAGATTTTAACACCACAACAGTAACACCAACAACAGTTGTAACAAGTAAGTGTTGCTGTGGTTTTGTCCTTCTTCTTCTTCTTCTTCTTCTTCTTCTTCTTCTTCTTCCGAGGATGAGCACGATCACGAATCTGCAGCAGCATCACACACTGGGTCGTAGTCGTCTTCGTCATCTCGGTCTTCTTCTCGGTCTTCTTCTCGGTCTTGCTCTTCCGCGTCCTCTTCGGGTTCAGAGGATTGTTTCTGGGACAACAGCTGTTGGAGAACCTGTTCTCTGGTGAAACGCGCTTGACGTGACATCATGATCTGGTCAGGGAGAACGGCACATGGAGAAACACACCGGCCTCTCTGTGGGGTCAATTAGACCCACACAGAGGCCGGTGTGTTTCTCTGAGATTACAATTGGAATCAGCTGTGGGTCTAAATGACCCCCAGGAGAATCGAGAATGACAATCCATTGGTCTCAAGGCCCCAGGAGAATTGGATAATGACAATCCGTGGGTCACCCTAACCCTAACCCTGAGCGGCCAGGGCTTGCGGATGATCACAGGCACGCACACACACGCACACACTTTTTTTGTTAGATATAAGGGAAAACAACTGTTGTTAGTGGTTGGTTTTCAAATAGCCTTTTAATTCAACATCTGCTCCAACAGATTTTAACACCACAACAGTAACACCAACAACAGTTGTAACAACTAACTGTTAAAAAATACATTTAGTCACCTGAGTTTGAACAACATAGTCATTAAAATAAAATGTTGTTTTTTTTACACTGAAACTGCACTAGCAAATGTCCAAAAGTTCCTATAAATGAGTTATTTTTTGCAGATTCTACACCTGTTGCTACAACAGTTATGAACACTACAACAGCTGCAACACCTGTGCCAAGTGAGTGTTTGAGAAAAGATGACTCTTCTTTGTTTGTTACAACACATTTGAATGAGACACCTATAACTTCACCCTCCACTGTCGTTATGAGTACATTTTTAAAAGAATGGAGAGGCTAACTCTTGCACAGCTGTTTAAAACGTGTCAAATAGTCCGATTTTGTTTTACAGTTTAACACATAATTGTACAGATAATTATAAAATGATCAAACTCCACAGTTGCATCAAATTGAAGTGAACACCAGTTATAACAATACCAACAAAATTTGTATTATTGCTTTAGAATAACAAATTATGTCAGTCATTGTTAAAATTCAAAACAGTCAAAATGAAAAGTAGTGTGAAATATGTGCATAGTAATAACACTCACTGCTGTGTATTTTTTTTTCTGTGTAATGTCAGTACTGTACATTTAAGGCCGTTTTTGATTATGTCTCCTTAAATATATTTCCAGCTACTAATGCAACCAGCCAAAGCACCACAATTAGCTCAACAACAGCTACTACTAATGTCCCCACCACGACCACTACTGCTGCCACTACCATGACCCCCACCACAACTACGAATGATACCACGACCATGGCTACCAACACGACCACGGCTACCAACACGACTACGATTGCTAACACTACCACTACCCCCACCCCCACCACAACTACTACCATGACCACTACCCCTACCACGACTGCTACCACTACCACTACCCCTACCACGACCATGTCACTGCTACCACTACCACTACCCCCACCACGACCGCTGCTACGACTGCTACCACGACCACTACCCCCACCACGACCACTACTACGATTGCTACCACGGCTACCACCACGACTACGATTGCTACCACTACCACTACCCCTACCACTACCACCAGTGCACCAACGACGGCTAATAACCAAACAGGTATTGTTTTACTGAGAAAAACGTGGCATATTCTGTACATTCTCTTTTATTAAATTGCATTGACAAAGGGCCAGTTGTCACTTGCTGCAGAAAAGAAATTGTTTTAAAGGATATGAGTAATTTTTAGATGAACAGCTGTATGATACTATACCACTGAGCTGCACTGGCACTGCACCTAAATAATACAATGAGTCTTATTTCGTTCTAGAACAACCAACATATTTTAAAAAGGTTCCTGTGTTTATCTGTGTCTTTGCATTGCAAGAAATTAAATGTTAATCCGTAGCTTTGCTCATGTTTTTCATCTACTTTTTTACATTAACAGTTTTCAAAATGGAAATGTCAATGAGATTAGACAAGGAGTACACATCAGAATTTAATAATCCATCAAGTACCGTGTACAAGAATTTGAAATCACAGATCGATAAAGTGGTAAGTGCACTGTTAACACTACTCAATTTTAACTTGCATCTCCAGTTCATATGTTATCACTAACCATGTCTCTCCCACAGATAGATAAGCAGTATAAAGGAATCCCAGGATATATCAAAGGTTTTGTGACAGTGTTCAGGTACAGTGTGGGAATTCAGGCATTAACAAAAATTTGGAGCCGAAGTTAAAACCCATTCCACATTCAATTCAATTATATTTGTATAGCGCCAAATCTTAATATACATTATCTTATGGCACTTTACATAGAAGGTCAAGACCTTAAAATGTATAGATAAACCCAACAGTTCCACATCACAACTTTGCTTTTCTGTTCTTACAGCAAAGGAAGCATTATTACAAAATTTGTTGTACAGATGACACAAGTTGACTTTGATAAAATCTTGGTTGAGAATCAAAAACTCCCTGAAGCAATACCTCCTATTGCTACTGTCATTGGCTCAGTTTCTGCATTTTACCAAAGTAAGTATGAAAAATGAGTAGTATTAGTTTACTACTTTTGTTTAACTTAGAAGAATTTGGCTGTTCAACTCTGTTTTATCCAAAGGTTCAACTTCGATCAGCATTCCAGAGCTCACTTACACTGGTGCCAGACTGTCCCTGAAGTGTGAGCCTCCAAAAAACTTTGGACTAATTTCCAGTTCCAGATGGACATTTAATGAACGGGAAATTAAAGATGGTGGAAGGTTTAACATAACTACTGCCAACTCTATGTCTATGCTTGAAGTTAACAACGTCATTCCTGCTGATAGTGGTAAGTCAGAGCTGGCCGAATTTGTTAACTAATAAGGAATCAATAAACATGAACTCTTCACAACTTAATAAAACAAGACGTTCTCAGACTTGAACTCCGGAGGTAGCCACACAAATGGGTACGGATTTCCTCCGGAGTTTGCCTTTCAAGGCAGGATGTAATGTATTATTTAGAGATCAACTTGTTGTTGATATAATATTAGCAATTATACAAATTGTATTCGCTACTACTGCATCCTTGATCAAATTGGTTGGTAAAGTTATTCCAGTCCCATCCGGCATGCTCTCATCCTGAATGACATGCAGTATTACCATTTAGAATTTTTTTTATTTTATTGTTTTACTAATGCGTTCAGTGATATCTACTTCTCTTGATCACAGGACCTTACAGTTGTACTCTGAACAAAAAGGACCTGGAATTCCAGCAAAAAGGATTTGTAGCGGAAAGCAAAATCAAACGAGCTCCTGTTGTGCGTCTAAAGAGTGAAGTTCATGTAAAATGCGTAACTGGACAGATACAACCACTCGAGTGTTGTGTGCAGCTTCCCTACAAAATCAAGTGGTTTCAAGGCAAAGACCCGTTGAGCTCAGGTAAGGACTGATGTTGGAAACTCCTCATTCCGACCATGCTATGAATTTTTAGAAAGATATTAAAAGTTTATCTCCTCAACAACACTTCAATTTTCAGTTCCTGTTACCAATGAAGACGACTACTGCATCAAGCATGATTACAAATTAGAAAGCTGCAGCGGATCAGAGGAAGATCAAGTCATTTTTACATGCAGGGTAGATAACCCATCAAGTTATGAAATGACATCGACAATGACGATCTTCAAAGAGAGTAAGAGCAACTTTTAAAGTGTAACTACACAATTTGTTTGCTGTTTTTCCTGTCTTTTTCACTAATTGTTTATTGAACTCTATCAGATTTCAGATGCAATGACGCTCAGTATGGGACCGGCCGAGTAGGAGACCGATCAAGCATTGGGTGTGATATAGGTCAATTAGGGAAAAGGATGGCGGAATGTCAGGAAACGGGCGAGTGGAAACTGGTCGTAGACACCTGCATTCTAATAGAAATCAATGATTTACTGATTAAGTCACAGGTAGGTGAGCTACTGATCCATCAAACTGCTTCCTATTTGCTGATCGATACTGATGTTTCGTTTAGGGGCTGCAGAGCTCATTTCGATTTACAGGATGCAGGTTTTTTTTGGTAAACTTAGTCAAGTTCCAACATCTTACTTTAGTGATCAACACCCCTCTCAACACGCATGTGTCATTTTACTGTTTCCTTAAGACAGACTTGGAACACCCAAACTTATCTCTTGATATTTAGAAAATGTGATGATGGATTAAAGCTTTATGTAGGCCTGTCACGATAATTACTATATAGACTTATCGTACGATATATAAACATGATGTAGATCATTTTGCTGACCTTGATAAATTGCCCATTGCGTTTACCTGCGAGTTCTTTTAAGAATGTCACCAACGTTTAGCTAGTTGCTGCTTCTCTCATCTGTGTGTCTGTCAGTGTCTGGGAGTGAGGTGGGGTTACAACTCACTCACATGCCCCAGACTGGTCCCGCCCACACTCACTCACTCACGCAGAGCGAAACAGACAGTGAACCAGAAATGAGATGAAGTGAAAAAAAGAGGAGAGCCCATCAATGCGAACGAGGGGACTTGTAGAATTTGTTTAAGAACAGTGGTAACAAAAAGTGGGAAGACAGGGTTTCCACTAAATTCATTATTACCGCCGCTGTTTCAGGATTACACCAACAGTAATCCCAAATTACTAAAACCTGATCGATCTTTGTGTTTGGTTTGATTCGGTCACATACTAATACACACACACACACACACACACACACACACACACACACACACACACACACACACACACACACACACACACACACACACACACACACACACACACACACACACACACACACAATCCTAGAGGAACACTGGAATACGAGCCTAATACAAATCAAACCTTAAAGCTCATCAAAAGCATAACCTTCCCATCCTGTTTACCGAGCTGGTTACATGTATCCTGTGCCAATACTTATTCAACAAGCAAATTTTGTGAACAGAGCCAGAGAGTCCATTTTATTTATTTTTTGGGTTGTATGTCGTTTATTTTATTTATGTTTTATTTATTTAGGATATTTTCATATTTTTTATTCCAATTAAAATGTCTGACTAAATATTCTTTGAAAAGGTGTACTTGTATCTTTATGCTGTTTCATTATCATTGTATCAGTGGTAAAATGGTCTCAAAATGATGACAATAATAGAGTTTTTTGCAATAATTTATTGGACAATATTGTATTGGACTGTATGTCCACTCAAGAACTTAGAAAATATTAATCCCTGCAAATTCGCATGTTGAAAAAATGTTTGTGTCAAAAGCTTTAGCAGTGTTTTTCTTTCTTTCAGACTTTGGATGAGGAGCGAGTGCAAAACTTTGTAGCGAATCTAAGTAAAGCTGTCCAGAAAGAAAAACAGGACATTGAAAATTCAACTGCAACCATATCAGCTATCGTTGACATCCTAAACACTGTTGCAAATGTTTCAACTACTGTCGATGAAACCATCATGCAGGTAAGTTTAACCTTACACTTTGTATTCTTTTAGTTAATGTGTATTATTTAAGCTAATGCACTGTTTGACATTTTGATGAGGGTGGACTTTCACAGAGACCTGTCTTCTGATCTACAGAATATCCTAGAGACTGTTGATGTCATCATAGGTGAAGAATCCCGAGAGTCTTGGGTAATTTTGAATGCAAATGAGACCCGCAATTCCAGCTCGAAATTATTGGGTTTGTTGGAGAGTCTCTCCAGGGATTTGGACGGAGTGTTTTCCATTCGGACTCCACGGATCCTGCTAAACAGAACCAAGTTTGATGGCTCCTTCATGGCAGACCTGAACTCCAGCATCGTCCTAAACATTCCAAAAAACAGCATGAGGAATGTCTTTATTACCACCATCCTCCTCTCAACCCTTAATATTGTTATGCCGGCACGAAACTCCACCTTTGACGTCAGCGCCTTCAATACCACCAGTAATGAAACTGCCAGTGATAATGCCATCAATGCAGCCGTGTTGCTTGTCAAAATAAATGCCACGGTTCAGAATGTCCTTCTGAGCTACGACAAGCTGAACAGCTCCTTGACAATGAACCCGCAGTGCGTCTTCTGGAACTTCACACTCTTTGATAATATTGGTGCTTGGGATGATGAGGGATGTAAGTTTGTTTCCGACATAAACAACATGGTAACCTGCAGCTGTAACCACCTCACCTCCTTCTCAATTCTGATGGCAACGGACATCCCTCCATCTCTAAGAGAAGCCTTGGATATAATCACTTATGTTGGAGTTGGAATATCTCTGGCAAGCTTGGTTATATGTCTAATTATTGAAGGGTACGTTTGGAAAGCCATTACCAGGAATAGCACTGCCTTCATGCGTCACGTTTCCATCGTAAATACCGCCCTGTCTCTGTTGATCGCTGATATCTGTTTCATCATTGGTGCCTCTATAGCAAACAATCCCCTTGAGAACCCAGGGGGGGACTACGAACTTCCTCTTGGACCATGTAGCACTGCAACATTTTTTATGCACTTTTTCTACCTTGCTCTATTCTTTTGGATGCTCGTGTCAGGCCTTTTGCTCTTTTACAGGACGGTCATGGTCTTCTCGTACATGTCCAAGTCAATCATGTTGGCCATTGGTTTCTGTTTAGGATACGGCTGTCCTCTGATTATAGCTGTTATTACTGTTGCTGTCACAGCACCGGGGAATGGATACATCAGGAAATCCGAGGCTTGTTGGCTGAACTGGTTTGAGACAAAAGCCCTCCTGGCCATGGTGATACCGGCCTTGACCATAGTTTTCATCAATATTTTAATTGTAATTGTGGTCTTATACAAAATGCTGAAAAGAGGTGTGGGAGACGCTGCACAATCAGATGAAAAACACACGCTGGTGGTCATAACAAGATGTCTGGTCATTTTGACTCCTTTATTTGGATTGACCTGGGCTTTGGGTGTGGGAACCATGGTATCATCAACAAATAAAGCAATCCATATTGCCTTTGCATTCTTCAATTCACTACAGGTATTTACACCCATTGAATTTCAAGACATTGCTTTTGTGTAATAGAACATTTCATGTTCTTTCATTCTGATGATTATGAAATGTGAATGTCTGATTTTTCTCAGGGTTTCTTCATCTTATTGTTTGGGGTACTACTCGATTCAAAGGTATGTCGATTTTGGAATAGCCAATAATAGATCCTAGCATGTGTACACAGGAGGTAGCATTAGCAGCATGTTAGCAGAGGAGAAGCACCTTTTGGTAATGTGTGAGTATTCACACACACACACACACATTTTGGCAGTTTTCAGAGGACACAAAATAATGTTTGAATTTGAATCCTATAACAAGCCTCTATGTTGCATTTGTGTGTATATAACAAGTTAATCACAACAAGGGCATTGTGCCGCAGGTTGTTTTAAATAAAGCTGTTCAGTTACAAAAGGCTAAAGCACCTCCTGTGTACACATACCATTATTCACAGAAGATAATTTTTTGAGTCATTGTGTTTTTGTTACTTAAGCATGAGCACATTACGTCTACATCAGCCATGTTGTACCTCCAAATGTCTACAGTAGCCCAGAAAAGACAAACCAATCACTGTCATGTTTAATATTGCTTGAAAATACCATAGGTTCTCCTACATGTTTCGAACAGGATTTGTTGCAATAAGCATCTTCAATGTTAAATGCCACTAAATTATACACACTGAGCCTTTAAGACCACAGCTTGTACTCAGGTGATTTCTACACCTCCTACTCTTGTTTCTGCACACAAAGTATGGAGTTACAGGCAGGGGGCATTTAGATTAGCTTTGCACAAAATCTGGAATATGGTGATGTTCACCATCGAAATTCAACAATCCATTTATCAGCACCTCGATACATCAACAACAACAACGACAGGTTGTAATTATAAATCGTTTCATGCACTGACAATTTTTAGCCTTAATGTCTTCTGTTATCCTCCTCTGGAGCCACGTTCATGCATGGATCAAATGAGGACATTTAGGCTAAAACCACAGTGTAAATGACCTTGTTTCGAGTCCAATCTTTGGGTGAACTATCCCTTTAAGTACTAGCATAACTGATTACTAAATACTGTTCATTTTGACATTGGCATCGTTTTGATTTTGCCTGCAGACTCGTTCTCTCCTCGGAAGGAGATCACCTCGAACAAGCACTGGCTCTAATTCTACGAGGGTAAGTGTTGATTTTTTTGTTTTTTGTTTTTATAAATGCTTAGAATATTTTCAGGTTGTCTGGTTTTCAATGCATCCCAAATGTTGTTGAATCTACAGACGTGATATGCTACAGAATTCGTTCCATTTTTCCTTCAATGACTTTACACATTTGTTTCTATGTAGAGTACAGGTGCTGGCATTTCCTCCTTGAGTGGAAATAATTTTATAGGCAGACTACTTGGAAGAAGATGTAAGTTTTTTCACATTAAGCAGCTTTCCTGTTTATTTGAATGTGCTGTCTTATCAACAATGTGTTTGTCTTTCAGATGTCTACCATGTTTCACAAGCTTCAAACCCAAACAGCAGTGGTGCAACGGAGTCATTTAGTAATATATGAATCAATGCAACAAGCTGTATAGGTAACATTTGTTTGATGACTCAAAATATCTATAAAATATCAGGAATTTTCTGTAAAGTCAGAAACAGAAGTTATGAAATCAGGAACAAAATAGTGAGGTTTTAAAAGATTAAAAATGTTTGAAGGAATGTTCAGTGTGATGTGTATATATATATATATTGTGAATAAAACTGTGAAATAGTAATTGTTACAACTTACTGTGAGTTGTAGCTGTTGAATTATTCAGACTAGTCTTGCTGTGTTTATTACTTAAAATAAATAAAATACAGAGTTTTTATATATAAATATATACATATTATTAACAATCAAATAGCAACTGAATTAAAGATCCAGTGTGAGATCCATCAAACTGAACCTTAGCTGTCGTGACCAATGTCTACACAGTTCAATTAAAGAATCCCTCTACCTGATGTAAGTAGTTCACCAGTGTTTCACAAAGCATTTGCACCTTATTTTAAAATATAATATATGTTTAAAACTGAAATGTATAACACACTGTAGTGTTTTTAGTGTAGCCAAAAATACATCGAGACAAATCATTAGCGCTAATGCTGGTAATGTTCAAACGGAAGGATCTGGATGTTGTGACAGATGACATCACAAGCACAACTCTGGAGGCTCTGCCGTCTTTGTTGTAGTAAAAACTATTTCAAAGACCTGCCTCTTACACAGAGGGCCCTGATGTACATAAGCAGTGTATAGCTGTGTTTATTTTTGTTGTTAAATGTGTGTTCAATGTTTTTATTGAATTTATAATGTACAGTAGATTGTCACTTTTTTTATACTACTTTTTATACTGTTTACTAAATTATTTGTCTATCACAATTGTAAAACATCCAGGGCTGATCTGGTGTTCCATAGTTAAGATAAGAACATATTTACATCCCAATATATAAATGATAACTCCCCTTCTGCAGGCTGGACAGTTAACACTACACAATAAACAAATACTGTAAATCTCAAATATTTCCTTTTTTTATTTCACAACATGTTAGCACTTGTACTTTAGTATTTCCACTTTATGCTACTTCATACTCTGATACATTTTAGAGATAATTATTGCATTTTATACTGCATTACATTTATTTGACAGCTTTAGCTCCTTTTTAAGATGAAGATGTCAAACGATAGATAATATAACAAGCTGTTAAAAGAAATAGTTAAAGACTAAGCCAGTGGTTTTGAAAGTTTTTTGCTTCTGAAAAATAAATTTAGTTTTTTTAAATGTCAGAGTTGTTAAAGGCTTTTTCCATATGAAGTTCTCAAATACTTTATTGATCCATCTCACCACAAATCAAAGAGAGAAACAAGCTCTCAACATTTACAAAACTGTTTATAATGTATTTTACTTTAGCTTCACTTGTTGCTTCAGTATTACTGATCTAATGGTGTCATAGAACTTAATACAATTATATAATTGGTCAAACGAGTACTTTTACTTTAAAACTTAAACTACAGTTAACTAGCCTGTATCTAACCATGTCAGGTGTAGTTAAATTTAAACATTTCAGCCAAAAGACTGCAGCAAAATGAGACAAAAACTTATAACCCTGAATAATATCAGTTAATAAAATCATCCAGATAAATAGGAACTTTTTATTAAGAAAGTGCTTTAAAACAACATCAAGGTAACATATTATGTCAAGAGGTTGCAGATACAGAGACAATTTGTACATAAATAAAAGTTGAGTGATTATGAGGATACTCTTTTAATCTTTATTGCCAGACCACATTAGTGACCTGTCAGAACTGTGACTGTCAGAGTCAAAAGAGCTTTGAGTCCGAAAAGTCACCTTGAAATATTTTCCCTGTGATGATCATTCTAAAAGCTGTTCGAAAACAGCTGTAGAAGAAAGCATGGACACATGGATTGAGAATCGAAGCCAAGCCACCAAGCCACTTAAATCTTTCAATTAAACGAGATGGTATCATGTAATGGCTCAAAGGGTTAAGGGGGTGCACAGAAAGAAAGGAGTCCAAGACATCAGAAAAACCCCATCACACTGGCAAGAGTTTTGGTCGCCTTTCTCTCCATCTTACTGACAGTCGCCCCAGACTTTGTCATTCTCAGGATGCTGCAAGCCTGTCTGTGCCACCATCAAAATCTCTAGGTAGATTAGATGGTGAACATTATTATGGCTGGAATGTAAAATGTTAAAACGGCTCCGATGACTGTCGAACCCTGTAATCTTGTCCTTGGTTCGGTGCCTGGTACGTGATACCTATTCCAATCAGAGCAAAAACAGTCCAGGGGTCTCATTTTTATCCGTTGCGTTCGCACAAAACGGGGCCTGAAACATGCGTCAACACTTCTCACGCAAGCGTTGGGATTTATAAAGACAAATTTGACGGGAAAATGTGCGCATTTCCACACAAACTCCATGCATACGAATGTTTTGGAGACGGGAAAGTGGCGATGCAGACGTGAAGTGGTGAACTGAAGCTGATTATTGATCCACCTCATCATTAACATTAAAACCAACAGCTTTAGTTGTGCTCGCGTGACAGAGCTGTTCCACACGAACCTGCACTTGCATTTGCAATAATGTTTACAAAGTGCAATGCTGCAAACACATACTGCAAAAATATTCAATAGGTTCACTCCTATGCAGTGTAGGATAGACAAAATGAAAACACACACAAATGGTCTCTTCCCTGGTTAGACTGCAATCCTCATTTTGGAAAAATATGCTTTGGCACATTTGAGGATTTTTGATTTTTGATTTCACGAAACTTTTCAAATGATACAGATCTTTTTTTATTTTTCTGGTGCGACAATCTACAGTACATCTGTAAATTTTCATCGAAATCAAGTATGAGCATTTAATCAAACTACATGAAACCTATTCACACAGTAAGCAGATAAATGAAATTAATCAAATCTAACCTTGTGCAACAGTCCTGTAATAAAACCTAAAACCAGGACTGTGCTAGCGAGGTGTTGATACCTTGTAATTTTGTAGGCCTGAGATATAGTGTTATATTTTGATCAACAAAATTAACATTATTGGCAACTGTAAATATGAAAAAAACAGTTTGGGTTTCATTCAGATCCGACTGTGTATTTTTCTTGGTCTGGTGATGAATTTACCAGAGACCAGTTATTTTACATTGGCCTCCAGTACCTCCCCATGCTCACCATTTTAATTCACCACAAAATGAACTGTGGGTAACTGATGCCATTAGATCCTGACGCTACAGCGGCTCTGAGAGCTCAGCACACTGCAATCTAATCTTGTCTTCCCACACGCCCTGCAAATACTCACAACCTACAGCAACACACTGCAAATAACACAGGTTAAAAAAGGGGGTTACACACATTTTAACACATTTTTTCAGCCATAAACTGAACAATGAGCACGTCTCAGCTCTGCTCGTCTTTCTTGTTTTGTGTCCCATGAAAACACTTTTCAACTGTGCTATCAAGAGCACAGAGAACAAATGCTCACGTTTTTATTTTTGTATCACACAACCTAAATGTGTCCAGGTCAGTTTAATATGCAGTAGAGCTACGGTTGTTTGCGTTGCTTTAATTCTGTATTATCTCTGCCTAATCTGCAAACTTGTATCTTACGTGTCTGTGTTTATTTAGTATCGCAAGCTGTAACATTACCTGTAAACAGACACACATTTCAAAAGTCATGTCTTGCATTAAGATCATTATAATACAGGTTTTTTGTTAAACTTTTTTCACCAAACCCCAAATTCAAAGTCTTTCAAATTATAAAACATTTTGACAAGTACCTACTGTAAAGGTAAAAGACCTTTATAATATTGTGCAACAAATTTGACTGTGTCTTTACCAGTAGCCTAAAAATTGCTCTTATTACACACTGTACTGATTTCCATGAATATGTCGGTGATACCAATTAAATGTAAGACCTTTGTGGAGCACACATTAAAGAGTGAGCCCCTCACTCATAACAATTTTGAGTTTCTAAAATTGCCGCTGAATATTTTTCCAGAAATTATGATTCTGAGAGCTGCTCGGAACCATCTGTAAAAGAAAGCGTAGACAAATGGATTGAGCATGGAATTGGACCATCCAAGCCAGGTAAAAGCTTCAAATACATGTGGAGGGATTGAATAGTCGCTCACAGAATGGAAGCTTAAATAAAGAAAGAAGGGCATCCAGCAGAAAAGAAAAACTCCCATAACCGTGGCCAGGGTTTTAGTGGCCTTCTTCTCCATCTTACTGACGGCTGCTCCAGACTTTGTGCTCCGACACGTAGTGTTGTGGATGCTGCGCGCCTGTCTCTGTGCCACAATGAAAATCTTTAGGTAGATACACAGCATTATGATCACTGGGAGGTAAAACGAGACAACAGAGCCAAATACATTTGAATTTGGAATATGGAATATGAAACAGCGACCTTCACAGACTGTGTTTTTAAGTCCTACAAACATGATTCCAAATCCCGACAGAGCAGAGGCAGTCCAGCTCACCAGGATCATGATCAGAACAACCCTTCCATTCATCTTAGTTCTGTATGACAGAGGCTGACACACTGCGTAGTATCTGTCTATGGAAATACAGCACAAGTTCATTATCGACGTCATTACCAGTGAAATGTCGAAGCTGCGCCGCATTTTACAAACTAAATCCCCAAAATACAAACAGGACTGCACAGACAGAGCCAAGTTGAACTGCAGAACTAAAGCCCCGAGAAGCAGGTCGGCCATGGCCAGAGAGAGGATCAGGTAGTTTGTTGGAGTGTGGAGCTGTTTGAAGTAAACGATGGAGGTGATTACCAGAAGGTTCCCGCTTATTGTGAGAACAGACAATGTACTGCCAATAAACACATATAAAAATGTACGTATTGTCGAAGGGGTAATTTCCATTATGCAAGAGGAAGGTCCTGGTTCATAGCACAGATACACCAACTTGCCATTACCAGTCTTGTTTATGATAAATTCAGGTTCCATGCTTCCTAGATCCTTAAATTGAAGTTTTCAGTAAATTCATTTAAATACAATTCAGGCACATGTTTAAAAGAACAATTTCTGTAATGTTTTCAAGGACAAGAAGTATAGAAATAGTCATTTTCTGCTGTTTCTGTAGCTGCATAATGTTTTATACCAACCTGTTAACCCTGTAGAAATAACAATGGCATGAGCAGCACTGTTTGTGTCATTGTCTTCGACTAAACTGTTTCTCCAAACTCCTCACATACCTAAATATCTGCAGGCTGTCGCAGTAATCGTGTGTTTTCTCAAACCCCTCCCCTGAACAGTGATTATCCATTCACAGCCTAGTAACTATGAGGCAGGGCAGTATGTTGAAGAGTGTGTGTCACACTCATGATCTAAAGAGATTTAAGGGTTGTGTCTTTTTATTTAGCTGTTTGAAATCCAAATACACAAGATCATTAGTGTTTAAGAGAAGCCCCAAACATTAGCATACATGGCAAAATAGTAACAGATTACTCAAATTCTCTCAGATTACTCAGATTAATCAAAGAAGAAAAACTACAATCAGCCCAGATTGCATTTTTAAAAAGCTTAGATCATTGCTACATTCTGAAGGCTACATGATTTAAATTTTTGATTATGTCTTTACAATACAGCAATAATCAAATTATGAACTTTTATGACGAGTAATGCCATTTACCATGGAAGAGTGGTAAATAGCATTTGTTTTAAGATGGTGTTGAATGTTATTGCAGGACCGGGATGGCTTCATACTGTAGAGTCCTGACATTTAGTTGTGCACATAGCTGTACTTTTATCCAAAGAAATATGTGGTCATACCAGAAACCTCAGATTGCATCTCTGCTGCGTGCAGACAGGAACAACAGACAGCTGTCACACGCAGCAGATACAGTACAGTGGATGCATCTTGATTATGTCCTTAAAATAATACAGTAATGCTGCATACTCAGGCTTGAGTCCTCCTGCAGTGGCTGTGCGTTCGGCCCTTTGCTTCGTGTCTTCCCCATTCTCTCTCCCAATTTAACTCTATCTGACCTATCAATAAATTTGAAGTGCCAAAAAAAATTCTTATATAAATAGTATTGAAAAGCTGCACTTCAGACCAGGTTTCTTTTGGTCAGTAGCATAATCAATTGCTGATCGCAAAATGTCTACATTGCGCCTGGCCACAGCTCATTTAAAGAGCCGCACACCCATTGCCTTCAGATGGGCACAAGTGCATTTGCAATTTAAACAATGTGGGCACTTGACAGAAAAATGACAGCTGTAACAGTCTGAAACTGGCAATGACACTGTGCCGTACTTCTGCCTGCGAGTCAGGACGCAATATTTAGTGTGAGGACAATAGTGATAGTGTAACATTGTTGTGATTATCAGTTTCTCACAGTGGCCGAGTCGTCTCACACAAACAGACGGAAAACACGAATGCAAAGCCACAACAAAACGGCAAGTCCCACAGAACTACTGCAAAAGCCACACAACGGAAACACAACCACAAAACAATGGGTTTAGATTATGACAATGAAACCAGCATTTTAAAAGGTGCTACAGTGCAGGTGCTTGGAGCAGCCATTAAAGATTCAAGTAAGTACGTTTGTGCTCGTCCATTTTTGGGTGCTCCAAGCACCTCAAATAGACAAGCATCACATTGTAAACCTGTCAGAGTTGATGAGGCAGTGGGACCCAGACGCAGAGTTTTAAACTAAGGAGTCTTTTAATGAAAGGAACAGGAGATCAGGACGGGAGCTCAGGAGATTAGGACGGGTAGACACGAGAACACAACTACATACGACAAGAGACATACGACGACGATCCGACAAGGACAAAGGGAAGAACCGAGGCTTAAATACAGACACACAGGGAAGGCCGGGGCAATTCGACACAGGTGTAACACATGAGGACTGGTGCAGACAATCACAGACAGGAAGTAAAACTAGATATGAGACACCAGAACCCAGACTACAAAATAAGACAGGAAACAGAACCCGGAGTGTGAAAACATGAAACACAGGGATGTACTAATAAACAGAAAACACTTTGGAAACCTATGAAACTAAACATTGATAAGTTCAAAACCCTGACAAAACCGTGACTTGCAAACGACAGTTAGTAAGTTACTCTGCTGGTTTCAGTGTCACTTCCGTTGCAGTTGTGTGGCTATTGATGTCGTGTTGTGGCTTTTGCATTCGTGTTTGTCGTTAATATGCTTGTGTGAGTCGTCTTGTGTTAGACACCGTATAGTGCCTTACATGTTGCACAACTTGAGGTCAGATAACAAAAGGAATTCTGTGCAACAGGGTCGGTAGTAAGTGCTGTCAGAACACGACATGGCAGAAGAAATAGATAATAAAGTGTGTGTGCTCATATGTCACTGGACACAAAAATGGGTTTGTGAACAAGTACAAAGAGTAAGTGGGGAAGCTAATTTGTCCGAGAAGAGCAGAATAAATTCCTCACCGCCTGCTAATTTGCTCTGCTGTTTGAAACTAATTCAATTCAAATACTTTTTCTGTCTTCCTCCTTCTGTCTTGCTGTGTTCTGCCACTGGATTCCAGTTTATCTAATGGGCAAATATCACAGCAACAGCACTCAGGTCAGACAGATCTGTCAAAACTTATCTAATTGAGTTTTTCGAAATTAATTTTAAAAATCTGACACTGTTTCATTCAGAAATGAAATTGTAAAAAGTATATATTTTATATATATTACTGTCAAGCATCATAAAGTAGCGAGGCTTCACAGTTTGTTTATCGTCTGATGCAATGATATGATGCAACCTGACCCCTCCTCCATTAGAGGTGAGAAGTCTCTGGTCCCTCGGCTGCTCTGATGGTACACATGAGCTCCACTTGTTCCTAAGGCAAACAAACCTTCCCACTTAGCACAAGGCAATTATGTAATGTTTATATCTGAAAAGTTTCCAACAAAGTTACACACTTAAACAATAAGAAAAACACCGCTTAGCTAACAGCAGACAAAAACGATAACTGATTTAATTTAACTGTATTGAACCTTGCTTTAATTTAAAACATGCACTTTACAATAACAGATTTTATCAACAACACATTTTATAATATATTTTAGCATCTGTTTTTCCGACTGTCATTTTCACAGTATCCATAAAACGAATTAAAATAATTTACTGTTGGCAAAGTCACCTCGGAATATTTTTCCAGAAATAATGATTTTGAAAGCCGACCTGAACCAGCTGTAAAAAAAAGCATAAATTAAGGGATTCAGCATTGAATTGGACAGCGTGAGCCAGTTCAGTGTCTCGATCACCGGGACGGGTGGGGGATAATAAGCCAAAGGCTGAAAGACGATGCATAAAAAGAAAGGAGTCAAACACAAAAGAAAAACTCCCATAACAGTAGCCAGAGTTTTGGTGGCCTTCCTCTCCATCTTACTGACGGCTGCTTCAGACTTTGTGCGCTGGATGCTGCTCACCTGTTTCTGTGCAACAAGGAAGATTTTAAAGTAGATACAGAGCATTATTATCGCTGGGAGGTAGAAAGAGAAAACAGGTCCCACAGTATTTGCTATGACAACATTAACAGAGCACAGTTCTTCACATGTCCCCTGGCTGGATCCCGCAAATATTATAATGACCCCGATTAGAACAGAGATACCCCAGCTCACCAGGATCATGATCACAGTGACATGGACATTAATTTTACTTCTGTACGTCAGCGGCTGACAAACTGCATAATATCTGTCTATGGAAATACAACACAAGTTCAGAATAGAGGATGAGCACAATAATACATCAAAGCTGTCTCGGATTTTGCAAAATACATCTTCATGAACCAGACATGAGGTGACAGTGAACGCCATGCTGAAGGGAAAAACTAAAACTCCAACAAGCAGGTCGGCCACAGCCAGAGAGAGGATCAGGTAGTTAGTGGGAGTGTGGAGCTGTTGGAAGTAACCAATAGAGATTATAACAAGGAGGTTTCCACATATTGTGGCAACAGATAATGAGCCAAGGAAAATATACACCGAAACACATATTATTGAAGGGTTGCTTGTAAACAGGTAAGTTGAATTATGTGATTCATAGCATGGATGTATGTCATTAACAACAAAAGTGCTGTTGACAGTCAGCTCTGCTTCCATGCTTCTCGATTTCTGCAATGACAATCTGTAATATTAGGAATATTTAAAATACATTTGGTTCAGCATGTATGTACAACTATAACATCAGCAACCACCTCCTCCACGAAGGTCTTTTCTGGGCCAGGTATTTATAAACCCCCTATTTCATCACATTAACACCGACTTTGCTCATCCAATCAGATGTGGCTACCTACATCCTGTGTGTGTGTGTGTGTGTGTGTGCGATTAAAATCAAAAAGGCCCTAACCAAGAGGTTCATGCATTAAAAAAAGGCATAATGTTTCTAATAGTTATCGTACACTTTTTGATATAAATACGTTGGTACTAATATCTACTTCTCAAAATGATGCAGGGTATTAGCAGAGTTATTGCAGTTGTGTTAAGCTTTCAGAAACATGTATACCAGCATAATAATTTTAGCTTTGCAGTTTCTTAAACTACGAAAAAATGTATAGCACTCAGTAAAATGAAAGCAATATAAAGGCCATCAAAGGCCAGAGGTTGCTCCTCACATGGAAAAATGGGTTTTTCATTCATTTTTCAATCCCACTATAACCCATATGTAACCTCTAAAGTAACATTAAGAGAGTGTCTCTGAATAGACAACATTTCTCATGACTCAGCAAGTTAGCTGCTGGCATTGCACAGCCATCAAGTAGCTAACGTTGGCTACTTCTTTATTCTTTCTTAAATTTCTGTCACAGAACCTTATGATGCGTTAAGACCAAATGTGAAGCAGATTTTTACCTCCACCAAGGAGCTTATGTTTACAGAGCTGCTCTGCCTGTTAGTGGGACTAACAAAAACAACAATGTTAAGGAAATTTGGTGGAAGGGTTGGCTATGGCCCAAGGAAGAAACCTTTCAAATGTGGGTCCCCTCCAGACAAAGACTATCTGTAACATTATGAGATTTGGTTTTCAGTGTGCCTGAGAAGCTTGGCAGTTGACCCCCCTGCTCTTAGGTCTATGGGGGGGCTTTCCCATGTAAATCAGAATCAGAATCAGAATCAGAAGTATTTATTGCCAAGTAGGTTTACACCTACCTGGAATTTGCCTTGGTATATAGGTGCATACAAGGAACATAAAAACATAAAAAACACAATAAGTACTGCACACATGAAAAAAACAAATATAAAATAAAAAGATATAAAAGATATATAATGTGCAATGTAATGTGTGTTAATGTAACACAGACTTGAGGCGTGGGGGCGGGATAAGAGTCTAAGTCAGGTGGGGGTCCCGGGCCTTGTTGATAAGGCCAACTGCAGCCGGGAAGAAGCTGGTCTTGTGGCATGAGGTTTTGGTCCTGATGGACCGCAGCCTCCTGCCGGAGGGAAGTACCTCAAAGTGCTTGTGACCCGGGTGGGAAGGATCGGCCACAATCTTACCTGCACGCCTCAGGGTCCTAGAGGCAAACAGGTCCTGTAGAGATGGCAGATTGCAGCCAATCACCTTCTCAGCAGAACGGATGATACGCTGCAGTCTGCCTTTGTCATTGGCAGTGGCAGCAGCGTACCAGATGGTGATGGAGGAGGTGAGGATGGACTCGATGATGCAGGTGTAGAAGTGCACCATCATTGTCTTTGGCAGGTTGAACTTCTTCAGCTGCCGCAGGAAGTACATCCTCTGTTGAGCTCTTTTGGTGAGGGAGCTGATGTTCAGCTCCCACTTGAGGTCCTGGGAGATGATGGTGCCCAGGAAGCGGAAGGACTCCGCAGTGTCGACTGGGGAGTCTCTCAGGGTGATGGGGGTGGGTGGGGCTGGGTTCCTTCTAAAGTCTACAACCATCTCCACTGTTTTCAGAGCATTGAGCTCCAGGTTGTTCTGACCACACCAGGTCACCAGATGGTCAATCTCCCACCTGTAGGCGGACTCGTCCCCACCAGAGATGAGCCCAATGAGGGTGGGGTCGTCCGCGAACTTAAGGAGTTTGACGGACTGATGACTGGAGGTGCAGCTGTTGGTATACAGGGAGAAGAGTAGAGGGGAAAGAACACAGCCTTGAGGGGAACCGGTGCTTATGGTCCTGGAATCAGAGACATGCTTCCCCAGCCTCACGTGTTGCCTCCTGTCAGACAGGAAGTCTGTGATCCACCTGCAGGTGGAGTCAGGCACACTCAGCTGGGAGAGCTTGTCCTGTAGCCCGTAAATGACAAAACTGTGATCTTTACAAATGCAAATCAGGATAGTTTCACTCAGTGGTGCATAGGTTACACCTTTTTCTAACAGGTACTAACTCCCTTTTAACAAAATCTCTCCTATAAATACATCAGGCTTAGTATGATTATAGAATCATAAATTGTAGCTTGAATAGATTGGCCTTATATAAGAAAGTATGCAATGATGAGTGTAATCAGTGATCCAATTTTCAGGGTACATCTGATCATACATTGTTAACATTGCATGTCTGTCAAGCTCATCCAAGATAATATGTTGTAATGGAGAGAGTGGCACCACTGTTCACTTTTCTGCTGACACCAAAACACTGTGCTTCACATAAAGCATATCAGCTGTGTCATCGCGTGACAAAGTCCCAAACATTTGTCCTCCCAAACTACTGGGAAAAACTCAGCACCATATTCACATGTCCATGGCATACTAAGCTGTTGACTCCGATAATTTGGGCTTCAATTGTCCTATTGTTGTTATTAAACTATTTCAGTATTACATTAAAACACTCAACACTTTTATCCAAAGCGACTTGCAATAAGTGAATTCAACTATGAGGGTACAAACACAGAACAGCAAGAATCATGTAAGTACATAACCTTAATACCAGAAAAATAAACTGGTCCTCAGTCACATACTCATCCTATATAAATGTAAAGTACAATTTAAAAACTGTTATAACCGTTGCTTCAAAAGTGAAAAGGTCATTTGTGAAGTTTTACTCTTGAAACGCCTGTCTCCTGCAGACAGGAAACTACCAGCTCGTGTTTTGCGTGGTTCGATGAGTGACTCTGTTTTCGGTGTAAAAAACTTGCTGAAGTCGACACCACACTGTTTCCCTGGAGGAGAGGATGAGTGCGTTGGAAAGTAAAGCCGCGGGCCCAGTGTGGAGGAGTCGAAGCGGAAAAGACGGGCGCACAATCCCAAAATTACGGTAAGAGCTAAGCTACAGAGAGAAGCCATTGCTAACTGCTAAGTAACTCTTAGATTTGAATGGCGTGTTAACAACTGTGGGATTAGCGAGAAAGTTGCTAAAAGAAGAAGAGAGCGTCGAGTGCTTGAGCAGAACTAGTGCATGTTTAAATATGTATGAACTGCTTAAATTTAAAAGTTTGTTCTCGTTAAGTTTTTTTCATAAACATGACTGTTTGTCCTGTTGTATTTTATAGGAAACTGCCCGTCTCTTCACACCTCTGATGCAAATTGCCGGCGCCACGAACAGGAGCAAGGGTAAGATTAAAGAAGAGACGCGCTGTGCTGTATAAAATACATTGTATAAGTTTACTTTATCTGTAAACCAGGCAGTTTTACAGATAAGTCACTGCCAGGCAGTCAATGCACATTTGGCCGAAGCTCTTGCTGCAAGTCCAGATTTGCAGTGTGGAAAATGACGCCATTGTATGTAAGTAATTGTTTACTAATTGTGTTTTTTACTGTGGATCTTCCAACAGTGATGTAGCGAGGCTATTTCCGTTTATTAATAATATACTCATGTTACTCATGTTGTTTTCCAGCTGCCTGTACTATGACGTACTAAGATGTACGATGTGTCAGTATGAAGGAACTTCCTGTACATCCAATCGGACCTTGCAGCTCTTGCAGCAGCATTGAGAAGTTCAGGAGTCGACAGAGAAGAAAGAGGGTAAGATTAGATTCATTAGATCATTTTTCAGTTACATGTATAGATGTATGTTGTCATTGAACTGTGCTGATTGCACTGATTGTGTTTACAGCTGATTGAAGCGGGACAGATGACATGGAACCATCCTTCCACAGCCAGGAGCTCACCGACCTGTGTGCCACACTTCCAATAAGACTAGAAGCTACACACCACAGACATCGACACACTGGAGCAGATTCGGACAGAGTCCCACAAAGAACTTATGACCCAGAGGCGGCAAAGAGACATTTCAAGCTTCACCCAATTAGTTTTTCACTGGCTAGGCCAGTTGTATTTTTACAATGTTTGTGCTGTATGTACATAAAGCTTTGACTCGACATATACCTTGTTAATGTTTTTTCCCTTCTACAATATGCTCAACATATAACATCAAGCATCACATGAATAAATGTATAGTCTTCAGTAACTGCAGTGCTTTTGGTAAAGGCTTACTAATAATTCATATTAATAAATTAATTATTAGTAATAATAACTATATATTAATTATTATTATTATTAATCTTGTGTGGGAGGGGTTTACCCATATGTGTATTATAATGACCCAGGGTGACCAATAGCAACAGATCTACCAGCCAATCACGAGTGACTTCGTTTCAAATGTCTGTGGTTGTCATGGTTTTGTCTTCTAAGTGTTCATTTTTCCGCCTCTTTTTGAAGAGTGTTTTCAGTTTATTATTACTTCGTTGTGTTTCATGTTTATCCTTGTGTTTATGTTTGTATGTGTTGTTGTTTCTGTGTCTCAGGTTTTCCAACTCCCTGTGTTCTGTTTCCTGTTTTATTTTGTAGGCCCTGCTCCTAGTGTGTTTTCTTTCTTCACTTCCTGTCTTTGTGATTGTCTGCACCAGTCCTCATGTGTTCCACCTGTGTTCAATTACCCCTGCCTTCCCTGTGTGTATATAAGCCTCTGTGCTTCCCTTTGTCCTTGTCGGTTCGTTGTCGTAATCTCCTGTGCTTGTCTTAATGCCTGTCGTCTATGCCTTGTCTCCTGTGCTTTTCGTATGCCTTGTCTCCTGTGCTCGCGTCCTCTGCATCCTCTCGGTTGTAGTAAGTTCCTGGTGTTTTCCCGTGTGCTCTTAGTTGTTCTTTCAGTTTAGACCTTTTGAGATTCCTCTGTTTGTTTGTTTTTTTCTGTTGGACATTTTCCTATTAAAAGGACACTTTTTGTTTAAAACTCTGCATCCTGGGTCCACTTGTTTAACCCAACCCTGACCGTGGTTTTATCCAATGGTGAAGTGAGATAAGTTCTCACCAGCAATTCATATGCTAATTGGATCACACCTTCGCTCCGCGACTCCCCGGTGGCACTCCCCCCTCCCCAGCCCCCCCACTGCGCTACCAGGACTATGTTTCAGTCAATTTGTGTCACGGGCGAACGCACTAACTGCCAGGAATTAGGGGAGTTTGCAGGCGTTTGCAGGGGCGAAAAAACGGCTTTTCGTGCAGTGAGTCCTGTGTGGAGAGAAATTAAACAGCATTGAGAAATAAATATTTAATTGAGGACACTTTTAGGCATCAGATGTACAAACATTTATTTTGTTTAGTTTTTTAAGTGTTAGATATATCAGTATTTCAACACAGCAGTTATAAATTACAGTAATCATCTTGACTTATTTTTCCAGTGATGATAACTCTAAATGCTGCTCGGAACCAGCTATAAAAGAAAGCATGAATAAATGGATTGAGCAGTGAATTTGACAGTGCGAGCCAGTTGAGTAGCTCAAGCAAAGCAAGCAGCGCTGAAACTTTAGTGAAGGGGGGGAACGGTGACGAGGAGAAGAAAAAGGTAACCAGCATATCAAAAACACTCCCATGAGCAAACGTTGGGTTGTGGATTCTGTGCGCCTGTCTCTGTGCAACAGGGAAAAGGTAGATACACAGCATCACAATCACTGGGAGATAAAATTAGAAAGTAAGTCCCATAATATTAGCCAGTATGACATCATTTATACATGTTGAACTACATTTTCACATCTCATGTACATGATGTGTTGTGTGGCCATCTGCATCTGCATCAATTCTCAGAAAAAAAGCGGTGACTGTTTTTTATTCAAGAGAAATTTCCACAACACTAAGCTTTACTGGGCTAAAAAAATCTACATACAGGTACATATAATTTTCAGGGGATTTTAATATGCAGTTTTTCCAATGTGTAGTATTGTATGTGTATGCATCCTTTGCAAACATATTTAGAAACATATATTTTACACATTATTTGTGTGTATAATCATTACAGACTTCTCTCTAGGATGTTTCAGCTCACTGAAAAGAAAATCAGTGCAGTTTTGAGTTTGTAAAATCACCTTGAATCACTTTTCCTGAAATGATCATTCTGAAAGCCGATCGGAACCAGCTGTAGAAGAATGCATAGATAAATGGATTTAACATGGAATTAGACAGAGCCAGCCAGCTAAGTAGTTCAATTAGAGGAAGTGGCACATAAACGTGACTGAAGGAAAGAACAGTTGTACAGAGGAAGAAAGGAAGCCAACACAACAAAAACACTCCCATGACAATAGCCAGAGTTTTAGTGGCCTTCCTCTCCATCTTACTGACAGCTGCTCTGGACTTTGTGCTCTGACACGTTGTGTTGTGGATGCTGCGCGCCTGTCTCTGTGCAACACTGAAAATCTTCATGTAGATGCAGAGCATTACAACCACTGGGAGGTAAAATGAGAAAATAAGTCCCATAATGTTCGCCAACACAACATCAGTTATACACATTTCAGTACATTTTTCATGGTTTATTCCTGCAATGATGAAGCTAAGCCCAATTAGGACGGACAGGCCCCAGCTCACCAGGATCATGGTCACAACAACATGGTCATTTATCTTAGTTTTGTAGCTCAGAGGCTGACACACTGCGTAGTATCTGTCAATAGAAATACAACACAAGTTCAGAATAGAGGATGTGCACAGCGACACATCGAAGGTGCCACGGACTTTGCAAAACAAGTCATCGTAGAAAAGACAAAAGGTTATAGAAAATTCAATGGTGAGAGGAAATACTACAACACCGACAAGCAGGTCGGCCACAGCCAGAGAGAGGATGAGAGAGTTAGTAGGTGTGTGGAGCTGTTTGAAGTAAATGATGGCGATTATGACAAGGAGGTTTCCACAAACAGTAACAACAGATAATGAGCCCAGAAAAACATGAAACAATACACATACTGCAGAGGGATTGCTTCTCAGCACATGAAACAGATCTATCTTATAGCAGGGATGAATCTCAGTAAAAACATTAGACTGGTTAAAGCTGATATCCATTTCCATGCTGGTGCATTCCTTCTATTCAACATGAAATATTATGTTGATCAATTTTCAGTTCCAGGTCTATTATTGACAAAATATTAGTTCAGAATTGATAGAAATGCACAAATCATACATTACTAATGACGGGCATCCCTGCAGTCCTAATATGGCACTCTGCAGCACTGAGAGTTAATATTTATCATTTCGTATCTCATTACTGTGGTTGGTACAGAATTTGTCCAATCAGATTTAAGATAGGCCTACACCTTTTGAAATGACATAACAATAAAGATTAGCAGCAACGATGTGTGTGTGTGTGGAAAGATGAAATTTTGTTCATTTTTGTTCACATGGAAAAAGCATCATGATAACTGGTAGGTAATATGTAAACAGAAATGTTTGTAGGTAGAACATCAATGTAAAATGTTTCAATATTTCATCGTTGTATAGTAGTAGTTATAAAGCTGGTGGCTTGTGTACACGTGTTCTGCACCCCGCTACTGTATGTAGGCATATGGTACTATCTTGGATAAATTGCCTTTAAAGGAGACCTATTATGGTTTTTAAGTCTTTCCCAGTCCTCTAGTGTGTTGTATATGTTTTTTGTGAATGTATACGGTGTGCATGGCTCTTCTCTCCCACAGTAAACACTTTTCTGGAGGCTGATGAAGGGGGGGCCAAGTGTTAGGGCTGTACAGCCCTAGAAACAGAGATTTTTCAGACCCACACTTCAAACCGAGGGCTAAAAAGATTTAAAAATTACGATAATTATTGTAATATCTTAGTTTAATATCATTTTAATGTGTTATGGTAAATTTTTTCACAACAACCTTATTTGCATGATAATCCCGTATTTTCGGATAATTTCATGTCGCATCCCCCCCCTCTACAAAGATACCAATGCACTTGACTCATCACCAGCTGTCCAATTACAGTAGACTGGGCTTTCTAGCAAGGGGGAGCAGGAGCTGAATCCGGCTGTGAGAGTCTCCTGCAGCAATGTATAGAATAAAGAAAATAAAGCAAACGCTAAACTGAACATTGCAGCCTCTAAACCTTTTCAAGTAGAGCCCCAAAATAAAGTTATGAACCCCAAAAACAAGCATAAGAGGTCTCCTTTCAAATAATATAATAGCAGGTTTTTTGTTCGTCACTCACTTTCCACTGACTCAGAATAGAAATGTACCTTTAAACAGGCTGACCACATCTTTTGAGAGCAACATGCCCATGGGCACTCAGAGGGAAAATGCATTTGCAATTATAACAACTTTGGTGCTAATTAGTAAGGATACAGTCTGTCTGAAACTAAGAAAAGCCACTTGTGTCTTGTGTTACACTAGAATGAGTGTTAATGTGGACCAGAATAGGAGATTCTAGGTAAGTAGGAGCCCTGGACTTGAGAAGAAACTTGTATTTGAACACAAACTGCAGTTCAAGTTTGTTTGACAATAGAATACAACATCAATTTCCCCCAAATATAAACAGAAATAAATCAAATAAAAAATGTGTGCACATAAGTCAATTCAAAGTCTGTAAGTCCAGTCTTAAATGTCAAGTTTCTGTATTTTTTGTTGGGGCCCAATCCGTCTTTGTACAGGTTCTGTCCTACCACACCGTTGAGTGAAGAACGTGGAAGTCAAATTTTCTCTGAAAGATCTTTAGGTTGGCTCGCCATCCAGTTAACTGGAATCTTGTTTCTTCGATGTCCTCTCTGGCACCGGAGAATTCTTTTCTTCACCAAAAACCTGACCTATAGACAGGTCACACGTGTATATGGAATGTCATCCACACACAGTAATATCTTGACCATATCTGCTAACATGAACAATTGCTCACATATCAATACAGCCTCCACTTCAAGTTATGGCCTATAATTGGCTCTGTTGTACAACAAAATATAATTATTTTAGATCAAACTCAATGCTAAATTAAATTAGAATACTATAAAGTTCAAGTGTTAATATCAAAACAGAATCACATTGACTTAAGGCATACATTCATACACATATTATCAGTCCTTTTGTTTTTTTATGTAAGGCACATAATGGCTACATGCTAATACTGAAGTTCAATGAGTAGAACTCCACAGCTATTGGGCAAAAAGTAAATGAACATGGAGCAGTGCTTTAAATCTGCCCTAATAACCTCTATAAAGAACATAGCTAGCAAGGTAGCTTTTGATATTCACATTTAACAATAGACAATTAACATACAAAGATCCGAGGCGACAGAACTATTTCCCCATATCTCACATGCTAACACTGTTCGCGATTGACGATGGCATTTTACATTGTAACTGTTAACCTAGCGGCTAGCGGACTTTTTTCACTCCTTGTTCTACTGTAGAGCTCCTCTTAATCAGCAACTACGGATGTCTTACTACTCACCGTTGAATCATGAGAATCCCTGCACCTTTTAACAGGTCAGCAGGGTTACCTCACACATCGACACGAAATATCAGATAACGATCTGAGCAAAGCAGGGAGTATGCTTCTAGCTTGAGCGGCAAAATGGCAGACAGGATGCAGACAGGTAAAAAATAAAACTCGACACAGAGTAGATTAGGAGGATGGCTGGTACCTCCCCCTACTGGCTAGAAAATGTAACAGCATGTCACCAAATGAGCCACTACAGTGTCATATAAAGTGTACATTCTCTCTTTCTCTCAATGTATTTTCACTGCTTTTCCCATGTTGGCTACATCTCCCCCCCTAAACTCATGCACGTCCCGTTGCATGGCAGTGGTTGGGCAGTTACTGCTTGGTGGGACTGCACAGAGTGGAACGGAAGGTGCTCAGTCTCACTTAAAACATCAGTAAATGCTGTGGTTAGACCCTGGAACAGAGACTGCACAATGAGAAGAGCCGGTCTCGGTTTGGTTCAACAAGTATTTATTTAGAAGCAATGAAAAGCTACAACATAGCTATGGGCACTTAACACACAGCCCCGGCCGTCTAATAGCACGGGGTAGTCAAGAGTCGCGCCGAACGGACGGCGGGTGCAATATTTATAATAGTAGGTAGAACTTCATTGGTCAATAACGAGGGGGAGTCACCGTGGCTTAGCCCTGGCTCTCTCTTGCTAGTGCATAGGCATGGTCCCAGCCTCTTGGCACTGGAATCCGCCAATGATGAGGAGCCGCTCCCAGTTTTGCCCCTCCTCTGACCGTTGCTGGGCAAATCTTCACATTTCTGACAGTTTGGTTTGGTGTTTTAAAACAAGCCTTGAATCGGCTGACGGCTTGTGGGTCTTCAGTATGGCATGCGCATTTTCTAGACAAAACAACGCCTTTCCTATCTGTCCTTCAGAACCTAGTGGCAGCTGCTTGAATTCTTTCTAAGGGTAGGTCACAGTTTCTTATGAAAACAGTGCATTCATGTATGTGTGATGTTTGAATAAAGCTAATGGAGTTTAGGCTGTAATATAGTAAGTTAGGTATGAGAACAAGTTAAAGTACAGTGTATTGTATGCCACAGATGTACAGTCTCCACAACAGGCATTATCAGACAGGTGCGAGACTGAACTGCGATGTGACGCACACACACACACACACTAACCAACTTCAAGATTAAAACCAGCCAGCAACGGCTACTAAAAGTCACTATGTGAAGGCCACACATTCTCCCACATATTCAGCCCAAACTGCCCCTGCCCCCACCCCTGTCTAACATACTGCATTTGTTTAGAGTTCAGTTTCATTGCCATCTTCAGACACACACACAAGGAAAACATAGCTTTTTGTCTTAACAGAGCCTGCTAGGCTGCTGCCTACTCCTAACTGAACGCCGGGCAGAATAGGCTGATTGTGACTGCAAGGCTGCGACTGGTTTTCTGACTCTTGATCACAAGGCTCAAGTATGCAGGGCTCATCTACTAAGTCAGTCTCAGCCTGGCCCTTCCCCCCAATAGTGTCAGACAAGTTAGTAATAACTGGAGGACTCTCAGTACTTAAGTCATGGCAGTCACTCAGAGACACCACCCTTTCAGTCAATAGTTCTAACGGTGGGGTTCCGTCAAGAAGTAAGTGTTCATTGTCAGGGAAATGATCGTTAGACGATGCAAGGGTCTCTGGGCTTGGAGCAACACCCGGTAAGTCATTCAAATGGTCAGTCTCTGAAATGGGCTCAGTATCTTGGGCAGTCACAGGAGTCTCAACAGGAAGACAGTACTCTAGAGCAGGGGTTCCCAAACTTTTCAGCCCGCGACCCCCAAAATAACGGTGCCAGAGACTGGCGACCCCCACCGACCCTGGATGTGGTATATAATGTTGCGCACAGCCACGCACATGCACTATTAGGCCTATGCAAACACGGGCATTAATACAACACAGAAGAACAACAGCCTTACAGCTATGATATTATTTTATAGCAATTTAAGAAATAGAATATAACCAGAATACAGGGTGTCGTGTTCTTTTGTCCCGAGGTATGAGAAGAGCCGGTCTCGGTTTGGTTCATCAAGTATTTATTTAGAAGCAATGAAAAGGTACAGCATAGCTATGGGCACTCAATGCACAGCCTCGGCTATCTAGTAGCACGGGGTAGTCAAGAGTCGCGCCGAACGGACAGCGGGTGCAGTACTTATAATAGTAGGTAGAATTTCATTGGTCAATAACGAGGGGGAGTCGCCGTGGTTTAGACTTGGCTCTCCCTAGATGGTGTGCAGGCGTGGTCCCAGCCTCTTGGCACTGGAATCCGCGAATGATGAGGTGCCGCTCCCAGTTTTGCCCCTCCTTTGACAGTTGCTGGGCAAATCTTCACATTCTGACAGTGTTTGGTTTGTGTTTTACAAATAAACCTTGACTCGGCTTACGTCCTTGTGAGTCTTCAGTAGTTTTGCAGATACACATGTGCTTATATGGTGTTGTTGTTCATTGGAGTGAGGAACATTGTGTTCCTGCTTTAATGGCTGTATGTTCTGTGTGCGTAAGCATGCGCATTTTCCAGACAAGACAACGCCTTTCCTATCTGCCCTTCAGAACCTGGGGCAGCTGCTTGAATTCTTTCTAAGGCGTAGGTCAGTTTTTTATGAGCACAGTGCATTCATGTATGTGTGATGTTGAATAAGCTAAGGGAGTTAGGCTGTAATATATAAAAGGTTAGGTATGAGAACAAGTTTAAGTACAGTGTATTGTATGCCACGGATTACAGTCTCCACAAGGGAAACTCCCTGTATAAACAGCAGGGCTGAGTGAGCATATGCTGTAAGTATAAAAAAGTGCGCAGGTGATGTCTGTGCGCGTCTGTATGCATAACGAGCAGCAGACACCTTATTGCTGCCATGTGCAAAAACTTTAGGGTTATTTCGTTCAGCCTAAACATTACTTTCATTTCTTAAACTCACTATAGGTGGGCAATATGCATGGAGCAGAGCAAGTCCATTCTCTGCTTTATTTTGGAGACGGCGACTCGGAGATCATTCTCCACGTTCAGCTGCGTTCTGTATTTATTCTTTATGTATGTTAGGGCTGAGAAAGTCTTGCACAAGTACGCCAGCCTTGTTAACCAGTCAGGGTCAGTGAGGTGGTCAGCGAGCTGGGATCCATGCTCGATCAGAAATATGCGCACCTCGTCCCGCAGTTCATACAGGCGGCTCAGCACATCTCCCCGCAAGAGCAAGTCTGATATTGAGTGGACGTGTTTTTATGTAGTTGACCATTTTTATCGCAATGTCAAGAATATGTTTAAGCTTTGGTTCAAGTGTTTTGCTTGCAAGAGATTCTCTGTGAATAATACAGTGTGTGACATTTACGTGCGGCGTCACTTGTAAGACTCTCGCTTTCAGTCCTTTCTTTTCCCCAGCATCGCTCCAGCCCTGTCCCTACACACACCAATACAGTTTTCCGAAGATAGTCCTTCTTCTTTTAGTTTTGTAAAAATGTCCTCACCTGTGCACGTCCACTCCGGAGCGTGGAGCAAAACAGCATTACGTTTTCCGTCAAAACTGTATCTGATGAAAACAAGCAGCTGGGCAGAGTTTGATATATCTGTGGATTAATCTAACTGTAAAGCATATTTCCCTTTCTTAACTCTATCCACCAGCTGGCATTTTATGTCCTGGGCCATGTCGGTGATGCGCCGGGCAATAGTCCCATTAGACAGCGGCACTGATTCCAGATCACGGGCTAATTTATCCCCATGCATGGCCCGATTTATAGCTACAGCAGCGGGTTTAATTAACGTTTCGCCGATTGTGTGTGGCTTTTTTGCCTGTGCAATTAAATATGCCACCTCATATGATGCCCCTTTGAGCTACGGCTGGGATTGTCTGTTTAGTAAGGACTTTCTTTTGGCCTTGCAACTCTCGCTCGTTCCGCTAATCCGTGTCGTAATAACCTCATGGGTCAACAAAGAAAAAGGAAAAAACTGATGTTTGTATTGCATGGTTTTATTCTAATTTCAACTCATATTTATGTATATATTTATACAATAATGGATACAATTTTCCATTTTAAATTATTTTAAAATTGTATTTGTGTTTTGGACGGCATCTCGCGACCCCCACTTTGGGAACCCCTGCTCTAGAGGCTCAGCATGGGGTGCATCTCGCACCTCAGGCATAACCGGACCCGATTGCATTGGAACATTATGGACTGCGGAAAACCTTGAGATTTCGGCACTGGGGAACTCACTGAACCAGTACTTTCCATCCTCGTCCTCTTCTGAGAACTGTTCTACATCTGCAGCAGGATTAAGACGTGTTGCTGGTCTGCATCTTTGGGACTGCTTAACAGGCTCATTACTTGTTTCAGGAAAGAGGTAGCCACAAGGGAGTAATAAGTCCCTATGTAGGGTTCTGAGTGGGCCGTCCCTGTTTTCAGGTCTGATGGTGTAAACTGGGAGGGTTCCAGCCCTTTTTACTACTACATAGACAGTTGACTCCCACCTGTCCATAATCTTATGCTTTCCTCGAACACGAACATTCCTGACCAGCACTCGATCACCAGCTTCCAAATCTGAAGCAGTTACACGTTTGTCAAACCTGGTTTTATTCTTTTCTGCTATCTTGGCAGCATTACCTGTGGCTAGCTTGTAGCTCTCTTCAAGATGGGACTTGAGGTTTTGCACATATTGGGAGTGTGAGGTGTGTTGCCCCCCTTTCACAGGCAACCCAAATGCCAAGTCTACCGGCAAGCGGGGCTGACACCCAAACATTAGCTAATAAGGCGTGAATCCTGTCACCTCATTCTTGGTGCAATTGTAGGCGTGCACCAAGGGTTTTACAAAATCACGCCAGTGAGATTTCTCCTGTTCTTGAAGAGTGCCCAACATATCCAACAAGGTGCGATTAAATCGCTCCACAGGATTACCCCGGGGATGGTATGGAGTAGTCCTCACCTTATGTATGTTAGCCATCTGACAGAGCTCCTTTATAGTGCGTGATTCAAAGTCTGGTCCCTGATCGCTGTGTAGCCTCTCAGGGAACCCGTAATGCACAATGAGATTGTCCCAAAGACATTTCGCAACCGTGTGGGCCTTCTGGTTCGGCGTTGGAATAGCAACCGCAAACTTGGTAAAGTGATCTGTGATAACAAGGATGTCTTTGGTCCCACTTTTGTCTGGTTCAAACGAGAGAAAATCCATACAGACTAACTCAAGGGGTCGTGTGGTGTTAATATTAACTAAGGGTGCCGCTTTCTCAGGCAAGGCCTTTCTGCGAACACACCTGCCACAAGTCTTTACTTTCCTCTCTACATCCAAAGCCATTCTTGGCCAGTAAAACCGAGTACACACAAGATCCAACGTGCGGTCAATCCCCTTGTGACCCATGTGGTCATGCAGGCTGGCCAAGATGGTCTCCCGGAGCTCAACTGGCAACACAAGCTGGTGCAATGTTTGAGACCCTACTTGGCGCTTCCTGTGAAAGATGTTGTCAAGGAGTTCTAAGCGACTTAGCTCTCGAAGCAGGAGTGGAAGATCTGGAAGCTGACTCCCCTGCTCCTAGGTCTATGGGGCGGGGGCTTTCACATGTAAATGACAAAACTGTGATCTTTACAAATGCAAATCAGGATAGTTTCACTCAGTGGTGCAGAGGTTACACCTTTTTCTAACAGGTACTAACTCCCTTTTAAGAAAATCTCTCCTATAAATACATCAGGCTTAGTATAAGTATAGAATCATAAATTGTAGCTTGAATAGATTTGCCTTATATAAGAAAGTATGCAATGATGAGTGTAATCAGTGATCCAATTTTCAGGGTACATCTGATGATACATTGTTAACATTGCATGTCTGTCAAGCTCATCCAAGAAAATCAGTTGGAATTGAGAGAGTGGCACCACTGTTCCTCCCAAACTACTGGGAAAAACTCAGCACCATATTCACATGTCCATTGCATACTAAGCTGTTGACTCCGATAATTTGGACTTCAATTGTCCTATTGTTGTTATTAAACTTCCCAGTATTCCATTAAAACACACTTTTATCCAAAGCGACTTGCAATAAGGGAATTCAACTATGAGGGTACAAACACAGAACAGCAAGAATAATGTAAGTACATTAACTTAACACCAGAAAAAAAATAAACTGGTCCTCAGTCACATACTCATCCTATATAAATGTAAAGTACAATTTAAAAACTGTTATAACTGCTGCTTCAAAAGTGAAAAGATCATTTGTGAAGTAAAACTTCACAAATGATCAAGTTTACTGAGTGTGATGTAAAACATCCGCAAACAAGAAACTACCAGCTGGTGTTTTGCTTGGTTCGATGAGTGACTCTGTTTTCGGTGTAAAAAACTTGCTTAAGTCGACACCACACTGTTTCCCTGGAGGAGAGGATGAGTGCATTGGAAAGTAAAGCCGCGGGCCCAGTGTGGAGGAGTCGAAGCAGAAAAGATGGGTTCTCTGAAACATGAGTGAGGTATCTCACTATGGGACACGCTCTCCGCGCTGTCCCCCAGAAGCAATTTTACACTACGCCAGTCAGACGCAGGCAGACGTGACGTCTGTCACTAGAGGAGGGACTTCCTCCTTCTATATAAGAATGGATGTCACGTCATCGCCTCAGTCTAAAAAGTAAGCACACCTCTTCCTCGCTCCAGGCAAGGAGGGTGATCTGGTGAGATACCTCACTCATGTTTCAGAGAACTGGGGTTAATTCCTTAACCTCAAGTTCTCTTCCACATTCGTTTCGGTATCTTACTATGGGATATAGCGACTCCCGCATTGCCAGATAAGCTTACCTCGAAGACCAATAACTAACGAATCAATCAGACCTTTGTGACTGACCCCACGCTCAGAACTGTATGAGACCATGTAGGTACAGTAACATCCAGATTATAAAATCTGGTGAAGGTATGAGGCGTTGCCCAGCTGGCCACCTCATATATCTCTTCAACAGACAAGCCCTGGAACAGTGCCCATGATGCAGCCATCCCACGAGTGGAATGTGCGCGCAGGCCTTTGGGGGGTTGTAATCCCCTGCAATGATAGGCTGTGGCAATTGCCTCCACGATCCAGCATGACAAACGCTGCTTCGTAAGAGGCTTCCCCAAGTGCGACATAGCCCAAGACACAAACAGCTGCTCTGATTTCCTGAAGCCAGATGTCCGGTCCACATAAGTGTGTAATGCGCGCACCCGGCAGAGAGCATTCAGCCGTCCCTGCTCCAGCGTGGAGAACGGTGGAGGATGGAACACCGACAGTTCAATAGGGCGATATGATAATGCCGAGTTAAAAACCTAAGGCACAAACGCGGGATTTGGTTTGAGAAAGACTTTTAAATCCCCCATAAAAAAACGCATGCATGACGGATTCACTGACAGTGCGTGAATGTCGCTTACACGCTTTGCAGATGTCAGCGCCAGTAAGAGAGCCGTTTTAAACGAGAGCATCTTAAGCTCTACCTGCTGCAGTGGCTCAAAGGGTGCGCAAGATAGCGCTTCGAGCACCAGTGTCAAATCCCACGGTGGGGTTAAGCTCCTTGACACCGGCCGCATCCGCCGAGCGCCCTTCATAAACTGGCAAACGAGAGGATGCTGTCCCGCCATTTTGCCCCCAAAGCCTATGTGACATGCTGAAATAGCAGCTAAGTACACTTTGACCATGGAGAACGCCAGACCCTTGTCCAAAAGTTCCTGTAGGAATGGGTCAAGCCCATAGAGCCATGCGCTCTGGATGAGGGTGAAAAATCTCTCCGTGCGCTTGTGACAGGAGATCCCTCCGTAGAGGCAGAGGCCACGGCTGAGCGCACAACAGCTGGTATATCTCCGCTAGCCAGTGTTTTCCCAGCCAGCGGGGAGCTATTAGAATTAAGGCATGACGCCTCTCCCGCACTCTGGCAAGAGTAGGCGTGATCAGTTCTAAAGGGGGAAAAGCGTACAGTAGAACCTGTGGCCACTCGTGCGCTATAGCATCCACCCCCATCGGGGTGTCCTGGCCGGTCAGGGAGTAAAACATCGGGCACTGTGCGTTTTTTCTTCTGAAGCGAAGAGATCTACTTGAGCTAGGCCGAATTTTCTCCATATCTGCGCTATCACCTCGCCGTGGAGTTTCCAATCCTTGTAGCGAGGGCTGCCCCTGGAGAGCAAATCTTCTCCCCAGTTTAGTGTGCCCGGCACATGTGTCGCCCTGAGGGATAACAGATGAGAACTGCTCCACACTATCAGTCTGTGTGCCAATGTGTGAAGATGACGTGAGCGCAGCCCCCCCTGTCTGTTGATATATGCCACCAGGGTGGTATTGTCTGTTCTGACCAGAACCAGAATGTTGCCCACTGAGAAGGGGCAGAAAATGTTTCAGTGCCAGCGATATAGCCAATAGTTCCAGATAGTTTATCTGAGAGGACTGCATTAGTAAACTCCATGTTCCGCTCACTGTCCTCCCCTCGTGCGTGGGAGGCAAACCTGAGAGATTTTCTGTGAGGAGGATAAATAGGGATGTGAAAATATGCGTCTTTTAGGTCTATGGCTGTAAACCAGTCGCCTGGACGCACAAAGCGGATCAGTGCTGAATGTGTCAGCATTCTGAATTTGTACCGCCTCATGTATGTGTTTAGCGCACGCATGTCCACTATCGGACGTGCATCCCCGTCCTTCTTCGGGATCAGAAAATACCTTGAATAGAAGCCACTCTGGCTCTGTTCTCGTGGAACCACCTGAACAGCCCCCTTGTTCTGCAGAGCAGTGATTTCTTTCTGCAAGAAATGCGCCTTTTCTCCCTGCGCCTGTGACTACAATATCCCGTTGAAACGGGGTGGAGTGGACGCAAATTGAAGCCTGTAGCCCCTGGTCACAGTCTTCATTACCCACTCCGATGCCCCACAGGTCCGCCACTGTCGGGTTCGAGCCGCCAGCGGCCCTAGTGCCTGAGCGCCGGTGGGTAACACGAGCTGCGTGGTTCCAGCGCTCATATTGCCCTTTGCAACAGGCAGGCTGGGTCGCTGTGCCATAAGTGGAGCCATACTGCCCCCTTGTGGTGTTATGCAAGCCCGCACCCCCATGTTCCGGTCCTCTATCATTTTGATTGTTTTTGTCATTTTCTGTTCATTTTTTATGAGCAAGTGAGGCTGTGCCCTCGGCATTTGGCCTGGATGCGCACCGCATATGACATTTATTGAACATTTCACCGAGGGAAAAGGAATTTTGTGTTTGTTTGGGCACGGGTTTGTGCTTGTGTGCTTTTGGAAACACTCGGCTGCGGCTCCACAGAGCTCTCTGCAGCGCTGACCTTTCCTTTCTTTGATTGTACGTGAACCATGAGCGCCAACATGGCCTCTGCACGCCTTTTGTGGGTTCTGGAACAAGCTCCTCGGAACTGAACCCCTTCCGCCGGGAGGGACGCCGGCGTCTGGCTGAACCCTTCCCCCCCGACTGGCGGAGGCGTGCTAGGTAACGCGCCTCTTCTTCTTGGCACCCAGAGTGGCAGGATGGGCAGCTGGATCTCCCGCTGTCACGCTGGAAGCGAAGGGTTTCTTCGCCCAGGCGCCCTTGAGCTCCTGTGGTTTGTTCTGGCCCCGACCGCCCGCCTGAGGGTGAGTCTGACATTTCGGGATACGGGAACCTGGCCGTGCCACGGCTTGGGCGAATATCTGCCAGTGTGCGGCTGGGGAAGCGGCCGGCGCCTTCCTGGGGAGGCAAAGCTGCCCCCTCTCTCTTTTTCTCCTCCACGGGTCCACGGGAACATCGAGGAGTTGGGCCTTTTCCTTCTGGGAGAGGCTAGATAAATTTAGCCACAGAGCTCTCTCCTGGGTGATCATCAGGGCCATGGCTCTTCCAGATGCCTGGACAGCGCATCTGTGCAGACGCAGGCAGAGGTCCGTAACCACGCACAGCTCGTCCCATACCGCCGTGGAAGGTGAAGCCACCATATCATCCTCCAACTCCGCCTGGTAGGCGAGCCGCAGCGAAGAGGTGTTCAGAGCTTTCACCGATGTGGCCACCGCCTTGTAGCTCTTCTCCGTCAGCGACGACTGGAAACAGTCCGCTTTGGAGGGCAGGGTGGGGCCGGCTGAGGTCATGGTGGACCTCTGAGTCGGGTGGAGGTGAGTCGCCAGTAAAGGTTCGACCGGGGGCAGGTGGGAGAAGCCTTTTCCCTCCATATCAGCCCAGTCCAACGTCGCCCCTCCCTGGACGGGGTTCTTGGCGGAGAGTGGATTACTCCAGGACCGTGTCCCCTCCTCCAGGCACTCGGGAAACGCAGGCAGAAGCTGTTTGGTGGAAGCTTTTGCTCTGGGGAGCCTTTTACCCTCATAGCGGGACATGGTGGTCTCGGTGAGAGCTTCAGGCCACGCAATTCCCAGTTTAACGGCCGCTTTCTTACAGACCTCGTGCAGGTCCATGCTGGAAGCCGGTGGGCTGCATGTACCATCTTCGGACGCCAGCCTCGCGGCTGGTGGGGTGAAAGCGGATTCCACGTCCACCTCGTCGAGCTGATCGCCCCAGCTGGCACCCGCGGGAAAGGTGTTTCCTTGGGTGTCTTCCGCACTATCCTGTGGACGAGGGACGGTTACCCCTATCATAGGATCCACCTCTGACAAACTAGCTTGGCGCGCTAGCCTGCGTCGGCGGGTTTTTGTGGAAAGGCATGCACAGTGCTCGCAGGTGTCCGGGGATGTTAGTGATTCACGGGCGTGTTCCAGCCCGAGGCACGTCGAACATACAGAGTTGGTATCTGCCCCCGAGATTTTGTTTCCACATGTGCACAACCTTGGTGGTACCTTGCTTTTGTCCATGGTGAGGACAGGAGCAGGGTCCAGCATCTCTTCCGATAAATTGGAAGCGGTGAGTAGCTAGTATGGTGATGTTGGGCCATGGTTTTGTGTGAAACCACACTTCGGCCTACATGTGCCATCAAAGCCTGAAGCAGCATGTCCCTCCAGGACTCCGTCTCCCAGGGGCCATTAAAAACCAGAGCAAGACTCAATGTCCCAGGGCATCAATCCACAGGGGTGAAACCCCCAGGGACACAGGTTTCAACTCCCTTGGTCCTCTGGACCCATGACCTGTGAGGTCACCGGCCAATATAAGCTAGGTTCTCCAGCTTCTTCTCTCTCAACTCCTCAAGGAGAGGCTGTCAGCTCTTCCTGCCTCTTCCTACGATCCTTCCACAGGAGGAAGGCTGTGAGCCTCTTCTCCAGCTCACATCTTCTCTTCCCATCCAACTCTTCGAGAGGGGCACAAGGTGCAGCTTCCAGCTCATCTCACCAAGGAACCTCCTCGCCCTCCAAGCTCTACCAACGTCCTAGCGACGATGTCCTGCTTGCAAACTTCAGCCAGCAACTGAACTCAACAGAAACCAGCAAGACAACAAAACTGCAACTGCACAGCAACTCCTTTTCCCTTTCCACGGACTGGTAACACAACTGGGCTTAATCATTATACTAGGCTACAAGACTGTTTATTCGATTCTGTGAGGTTTATAAGTTTGATTTGTGGTGTTGTGATATTTGGGTACAGTTATTGAAAGTAATGTTAGTCTGTTATGCTCTTCACAGTCTTCGTTGCACCAATCTAGTAACTTCCTCTAATTTGACACACACAGACACACGCATAACTCTTCACCTCATTATCTCTACAGGTCGTAAACATTCCAATAGGTGGGGAGGGTGTTTCTCTTTGGCAGCCACCATCTTGAAAGCACGCTGACTCACACAGACACACACATACCTATCTTTGTTTAGCAATTAGACCGTTAGTAATTTGTGTTTTATACTTTTATATTCATAATAAATGTTTTCCATTAATGTTGCATAAGTGAATTTCGCCAACCTCTACACTGTCAAGAACCCATATCTTCAACTAGCTAACTATCTATATGGTAATTTTGGTTATAGTTATTAATTTAATTGTTAATCAGAGTTCCAAATTTGTAGTTAGAACCTTTATGAGACTTAATCAATAAATTGGCTATCTTTTCCCTTCCTTTGAAGGGTGGTGCCCCGAGGTAACTTTAATCAATTAAAGTTATTATTTAATAATAAAATATTTATATTTAATATTTTTATCTTGATAACCAAATTTATTGAATGCCGAAAGGCACACCATTTTATGGTATCACGTTTGATGCATTATGGCACAACAGTGACTATCTACTAAACTCACCCAGCTATGCAGCGTTCAGGTAACGCTCGTCGACCGAGTGGTTAGCTCGCTTTGTGAACAGTTTTGTTAGCCCTTCAGCTACACCTGCCGTCTGAGATAATGCTTCTAGGAGCGAGAAGAGGTTTTAGACTGAGGCGATGACGTGACATCCGGTCTTATATAGAAGGAGACGTCACGTCTGCCTGCCAGTCAGGACTGGCATAGTGTAAAATTGCTTCTGGGGGACAGCGCGGAGATACCGAAACGAATGTTGAAAGAGAACTCTTACATCTGAGTAGCGTGCTGTGGGATTAGCGAGAAAGTTGCTAAAAGAAGAAGAGAGCGTCGAGTGCTTGAGGCCGAAGCTCTCGCTGCAAGTCCAGATTTGCAGTGTGGAAAATGACGCCATTGTATGTAAGTAAATGTTTAGTAATTGTTTTTTTTTTTACTGTGGAACTTCCAACGGTGATGTAGCGAGGCTATTTCCGTTTATTGATAATACTCATGTTACTCATGTTGTTTTCCTGCTGCCTGTAAGACGTAGAGAAGAAAGAGGGTAAGATTAGATTCATTAGATCATTTTTCAGTTACGTTTGTAACTGAAAAATTGTCATTGAACTGTGCTAATTGTACTGATTGTGTTTACAGCTGATTGAAGCGGGGCAGATGACATGGATCCATCCGTCCACAGCCAGGAGCTCACCGACCTGTGTGCCACACTTCAAATAAGACTCGAAGCTACACACCACAGACGTCGACACACTGGAGCAGATCCGGACAGAGTCCCAACAAGAACCTATAACGCAGAGGCAGCAAAGAGACATTTCAAGCTTCTAGGCCAGTTGTGTTTTTACACTATTTGTGCTGTATGTACATAAAGCTTTGACTCAACATATACCTTGTTAATGTTTTTTTTCCCTCTATAATATGTTCAACATATAACATCAAGCATCACATGAATAAATGTATAGTCTTCAGTAACTGCAGTGCTTTTGGTAAAGGCTTACTAATCATTCATATTAATAAATGAAATATTAGTAATAACTATATATTAATTATTGTTATTAATCTTGTGTGGGAGGGGTTTACCCACGTGTGTATTATAATGACCCAGGGTGACCAATAGCAACAGATCTACCAGCCAATCACAGTGACTTTGTTTCAAAGGTCTGTGGTTTTATCCAATGGTGAAGTGAGATAAGTTCTCTCCAGCGGTTTCGCTGTGATTCATATGCTAATTGGATCACACCTTTGCTCCGCGACTCCCCGGTGGCACTCCCCCCTCCCCAGCCCCCCCACTGCGCTACCAGGAGTACGTTTCAGTCAATTTGTGTCACGGGCGAACGTGGACTTCACATCCTGTAAACAAGCACTAAAGGCCAGGAATTAGGGGCGTTTGCAGGCGCTTGCAGGGGTGACAAAACGGCTTTTCGTGCAGTGAGTCCTGTGTCTGATGGAGAGAAATTAAACAGCATTGAGAAAGAAATATTAACATTTAATTGAGGACACTTTTAGGCATCAGATGTACAAACATTTATTTTGTTTAGTTTTTTAACAGTGTTAGATATATCAGTATTTCAACACAGCAGTTACAAATTAAAGTAATCATCTTGACTTATTTTTCCAGTGATGATCACTCTAAATGCTGCTCAGAACCAGCTATAAAAGAAAGCATGAATAAATGGATTGAGCAGTGAATTTGACAGTGCGAGCCAGTTGAGTAGCTCAAGCAAAGCAAGCAGCGCTGAAACTTTAGTGAAGGGGGGGAACGGTGACGAGGAGAAGAAAAAGGTAACCAGCATATCAAAAACACTCCCATGAGCAAACGTTGGGTTGTGGATTCTGTGCGCCTGTCTCTGTGCAACAGGGAAAAGGTAGATACACAGCATCACAATCACTGGGAGATAAAATTAGAAAGTAAGTCCCATAATATTAGCCAGTATGACATCATTTATACATGTTGAACTACATTTTCACATCTCATGTACATGTTGTGTGGCCATCTGCATCTGCATCAATTCTCAGAAAAAACAGCGGTGACTGTGTTCTTTATTCAAGAGAAATTTCCACAACACTAAGCTAAAATCTACATACAGGTACATATAGTTTTCAGGGGATTTTATTATGCAGTTTTTACTATGTGTAGTATTGTATGTGTATACCATGTATGCATCCTTTGCAAACATATATTTAGAAACATATATTTTACACATTATTTGTGTGTATAATCATTACAGACTTCTCTCTAGGATGTTTCAGCTCACTGAAAAGAAAATCAGTGCAGTTTTGAGTTTGTAAAATCACCTTGAATCACTTTTCCTGAAATGATCATTCTGAAAGCCGATCGGAACCAGCTGTAGAAGAATGCATAGATAAATGGATTTAACATGGAATTAGACAGAGCCAGCCAGCTAAGTAGTTCAATCAGAGGAAGTGGCACATAAACGTGACTGAAGGAACGAACCGTTGTACAGAGGAAGAAAGGAAGCCAACACAACAAAAACACTCCCATGACAATAGCCAGAGTTTTAGTGGCCTTCCTCTCCATCTTACTGACAGCTGCTCTGGACTTTGTGCTCTGACACGTTGTGTTGTGGATGCTGCGCGCCTGTCTCTGTGCAACACTGAAAATCTTCATGTAGATGCAGAGCATTACAACCACTGGGAGGTAAAATGAGAAAATAAGTCCCATAATGTTCGCCAACACAACATCAGTTATACACATTTCAGTACATTTTCCATGGTTTATTCCTGCAATGATGAAGCTAAGCCCAATTAGGACAGACAGGCCCCAGCTCACCAGGATCATGGTCACAACAACATGGTCATTTATCTTAGTTTTGTAGCTCAGAGGCTGACACACTGCGTAGTATCTGTCAATAGAAATACAACACAAGTTCAGAATAGAGGATGTGCACAGCGACACATCGAAGGTGCCACGGACTTTGCAAAACAAGTCATTGTAGAAAAGACAAAAGGTTATAGAAAATTCAATGGTGAGAGGAAATACTACAACACCGACAAGCAGGTCGGCCACAGCCAGAGAGAGGATGAGAGAGTTAGTAGGTGTGTGGAGCTGTTTGAAGTAAATGATGGCGATTATGACAAGGAGGTTTCCACAAACAGTAACAACAGATAATGAGCCCAGAAAAACATGAAACAATACACATACTGCAGAGGGATTGCTTCTCAGCACATGAAACAGATCTATCTTATAGCAGGGATGAATCTCAGTAAAAACATTAGACTGGTTAAAGCTGATATCCATTTCCATGCTGGTGCATTCCTGCTATTCAACATGAAATATTATGTTGATCAATTATTTTTCAGTTCCAGGTCTATTATTGACAAAATATTAGTTCAGAATTGATAGAAATGCACAAATCATACATTACTAATGACGGGCATCCCTGCAGTCCTAATGTGGCACTCTGCAGCACTGAGAGTTAATATTTATCATTTCGTATCTCATTGCTGTGGTTGGTACAGAACTTGTCCAATCAGATTTAAGATAGGCCTACACCTTTTGAAATGACATAACAATAAAGAATAGCAGCAACGCACTGTGTGTGTGCATGTGTGTGTGTGTGTGTGTGCGCAGAAAGACGAAATGTTGGTTTTGTTCACATGGAAAAAGCATCATGATAACTGGTAGGTAATATGTAAACAGAAATGTTTGTAGTTAGGACATCAATGTAAAATGTTTCAATATTTCATCGTTGTATAGTAGTAGTTATAAAGCTGGTGGCTTGTGTACACGTGTTCTGCACCCCGCTACTGTATGTAGGCATATGGTACTATCTTGGATAAATTGCCTTTAACGGAGACCTATTATGGTTTTTAAGTCTTTCCCAGTTCCCTAGTGTGTTGTATATGTTTTTTGAATGTATACGGTGTGCATGGCTCTTCTCTCCCACAGTAAACACTTTTCTGGAGGCTGATGAAGGGGGGGCCAAGTGTACGGCTGTACAGCCCTAGAAACAGAGATTTTTCAGACCCACACTTCAAACCGAGGGCTAAAAAGATAAAAAAATTACGATAATTATTGTAATATCTTAGTTTAATATCATTTTAATATATTATTATTCACAAAAACCTTATTTGCATGATAATCCCGTATTTTCGGATAATTTCATGTCGCATCCCCCTCTTCAAAGATACCAATGCACTTGACTCATCACCAGCTGTCCAATCAGAGTAGACTGGGCTTTCTAGCAAGGGGGAGCAGGAGCTGAATCCGGCTGTGAGAGTCTCCTGCAGCAATGTATAGAATAAAGAAAATAAAGCAAAAGCTAAACTGAACATTGCAGCCTCTAAACCTTTTCAAGTAGAGCCCCAAAATAAAGTTATGAACCCCAAAAACAAGCATAAGAGGTCTCCTTTCAAATAATATAATAGCAGGTTTTTTGTTCGTCACTCACTTTCCACTGACTCAGAATAGAAATGTACCTCTAAACAGGCTGACCACATCTTTTGAGAGCAACATGCCCATGGGCACTCAGAGGGAAAATTTGTTCAAAGCTGCACAGTAAAAGTTACCATCCACTGCCAGTCTGACATTCCTCCATAGATTATTGTGGTTGCTGTCAATGGAGGAGAACAACAAATCCTAGGTCTATGTCCTGTCTGAGTTCAGAACAAGTCTTTCTCTCAACCAAGTTCACTGCTGTGCCCTCTGCCCCTTTCTGTTGTCTCTGATTCCCTCTGACTCTAGACTTTATCTCTGCCTGCCTCAGCTGGTATGACTGGCTTTGTGAAAGCTGACAGTTTCAACCGGGTAAAAACCAATAGAATGGTCAAACTGAGAGAAAGAAACAAGAAACGGTTTCTGCCAACCAATCCATCCATCCATCCATCCATCTTGGCCTCCCAGCTCCCAGCATCAGCTACAGGTTTGTCACCATTAATAAATAAATCCCTTGAGACCAGGTGACTTCCAATGAAAGGATTTCCCCCTAAAAACCTTTGTCTAGAAATGTTTACCTTAAGTACCATTGCCCCTCCTTTAGATGGAGACAGGTGTGCCATCTTTCATCTATGCTCCGTTACACATATCCAAGTGAAATGTGCAATTGAATCAAATCGAATCAAGACCTTGTGAATCTGAATTGATTGATAAATACAATAATTTAGTATGGCCTTCGAAGGATGTTCTAAAAATTAAAATGGCCCTTGATAGAAAAATGCTTCCCCACCTCTGGTCTGCACTAATGGGGGAACTCCTATCATGCACTGAGCACTTCTCCCTTTCTTTCTGCCTCTCTGCCCTGAAATTGATTTATTTTACTACATGTCACTAACGTTGTTTTGTCCCCTCCCATAGTCTCTCTCTCTTTCACTTTCTATCTCTGCATGTATCTCTGACTCAAGAGCTGCAGGATTCAGACATTAGTATTATTACATTTTTTATTTTTTAATTATCATTATATGAATTGTGGCTGCTATAACATCTCTACATCCATAATTATCACTCTTATTATTTTCATTATAACATGCAGACCCACTGTTGCTCTGTGTAATGAGTATGCACCAGAAACGACAACAATGTTGGCCATATACCAGTTTCTCTCCATTTGGTCAGAACTGCCAGGTCTGATCACATGTTTGCAGCTAAATTCAGCATCACTGCACCGCATTATTGGAACTCACAGGCATCTGCCTTGCCCAAATCAACAATATTGGTCAAATAAAAAACATCACTGGGTTTGTAGGCCACACTGAACATTGTTTACTAATGGCTACAAATAGCGTTATGTTTGTAGATATATTACTGCATGAAATAATCCATTAACATACATCCCTTTTTTAAAGTTATTTCTGGTATCATTATAATCAATCCTAGCAGCAGACGGCCCATACAAATATACAGAGGTGTTAAAACATGAGGTGTCTTGTGACGGGTCCATATCAGCAAATACAAAGAAAACAAGATAAATTTATTAAAACAGTATGTATCAGAGTGTCATAAAAGTCATAATTGGGTGTGTCTGGTAGATGAACATATGGTACATCTAATGCTACAATTCACACTGATCTAAATTACAGCATATTTTAATGAGCAACATGATCATTGACATGTAGTGAATTAAAGGAAAATTAGGGAACTAACAATGAACATTCACTTTAGGGGGCACGGTGCAGTGGTTAGCACATGTCGCAGGAAGAGTCCTTGTTCGAATCCAGGTTCTGCATGGGGTATTTCCGTGTGGAGTTTGCATGAGTCTGCGTGGGTTTTCTACGGATACTCCAACATCCCCCCCACAGTCCAAAGACAAGCAGATCTGGTTTAAGTTAATTGGACACTCTAAATTGACCATAGAGAGAACTGTTGTTTGTCTCTGGATGTTGTCCCCGGAATACACTGGCGACCTGACCAGGCTGTACCCTGCCTCTGGCCCAATGTCAGCTGGGATTAGCTCCAGCTCCCACCGCAACCCTGACACGATAAGCGATACAGATAATCAGTAAGAAAGTATTACAGACACTATAAAGTTGGTCTAAAGTTGAGCCAAAGTTAACTTTTTTTGCCATGTGACCCTCTGTCTACGAGTCAGGAAGGGAGGATGGCGCTTTGTGTGCGACTAGCTGGCATCTTCTTGACTATAGCTTACTTTTTTGTGCACATAACACCATGATGTAAATAACTCTTTATAGACTTAATCATCAGTTTTACACCTAAGAAAACCTCCAGCTTGAAGTTCAGTGAAAAAAAACAAACAGAACGTATTCTCTATGGAGAGTTTCTCACTTTTCTTGTTTGTTCCTTGTTGCTCATTAAATTGGACCCTGTGGGTGTGTTGTGTCCTTATTCAGATCATTAGGTTGCACATAATTTGTTTTTGTTTGGTTAAGGATTAAAAACAGTAAGGCCCCAGGTTGAAGAGGTGAGGCGATGCAGGCAGGAAAATAATGTGTGTGTGGGTAGCTCAGGGACTGACAACCACACCAAACATTCGCACCTCTAATTGAAGACTGTCATCAGTTAACTGGAGACATAATAATGAAGACACAAGTGAGCACTTGGACGAATCTGCATCTACGTTTTTTATATTCTCATCTAACCATGATACTTCTACTGAAATTGGATGAAACATTACAGTGATAAAGCAGAAGTTTGATTATCCATGATTTATTAAACCATGAAGTAACATAATATTTCTGATGCAGGGAAGCTCACAGTGACAGATAAATGTATAGCAGCAGTAATTATAATAACAATAAATACCAGTTTTTGCAGCACTTTTAAAAACAGTTACAAGGTGTTTTACAAGTTTAAAATGAAGAATTGTAACACTGTGAAACAATTTAAAGCAATCAGTGGGATGTTGACATATTCTACAGGATAAATTAAAATCTTGCAAACATACAGTAGGTTAGAGAGTCGCCTGTGTATAAAATGCCATGCAAATCCTTACCAGGCATTAAGATACTGTATTTCCCTATGAACCAAAGTGGTGGACTGAAAAACATACATCGGAGGTTACTTTGTAAATTTGACCGAAAATAATTAAACAATTAAAGTGGGACTCACTCATAAAACTTCCCACTACAGCATTTTAGGTTTCAGTGAAACTGCTGAAGTGGCACGGGCCACGAACTCAGGGCAGATGTTAAAGTTGAGTTTATCATCTATGGTCTTTACATAAGTCATTCCATAAATATTCATAAGGGAAAACAGAGGTAAATTCAACCAAGAATTTGCAAGACTCTTCATAAACAGGATAAAATCTAGTTTTTGACTTCTGGGCTCTGTCTGTACTCTCTTATCACTGCCCTCTGAGGTTAGAAACGAATGTATTACTGTTAACATTCAAATAGCCCACATCTCTGTGCAAAGGCTATAGATTTAAAGCCGACAGTGAGATAACATCAGACAAAACAAACAACAGTGTCACAATGAGAATCTCCAGGTATTCTTTGAGCTGTCAGCAGCCAAAGCAGAGCAGGAATCGTTGTAGCCAGGACTGGATGGCATCAATAATGTGGGGAGTCACAGCCCTGGCCAATTATAAAAAGGAGTGCAGCACAAACGTGAGCTACAGATTAAACCACTGTTTGGAGTTTAAAGCTAGCCCAGTTTTTGAATGACAGAAAGTCAACAAAGCAGCTGTGACCTAAAACATGTAATAATTTAGTTTATTGGTTTGTTAGTTTGGTTAGTCTAGGCGTGAGATGCCTAGAGCCTGGACCAGAACCTGTTGTTTGGGTCTGGAACTTGTGCATGCGTAGGTCTTAATCTGTAGTTATGGGACTCGCACATGTGTACGTCTGGAACCGGGACCGGGCAGGGGTTCTTCGGCTCTGCAGGTCGATGATACTGGAATCTTTTTTTTTTTGATCACTTTCCCTAACATTGGGAGATTTTCCAGCGTTTTTTGTCAACCTCTCAGGAAATAATGTGTGGATCTTGATGTAATAAATCGTATGGCCTTGGCAGAGGTATGCGCTCGACTGAGCTGAAGATGGTTGACTGATACTCTACACCTCGGTGCTACAGTGTTAGTGATTATCCACTTTCAAGATGTTGCATATATGAGAGTCTTTGGCCTGTGGGTGTTTTTTATAACTCAGCCCATGTGCAATTATTTATGCTGTCGACTTATTCTCCAACTAAAACAATTATGGGTGTGGTTGGCCTTTTTTGTTGGACTCAGTAATACAACACTCAAATACATCTCTCCCTTTGATTTGGCAGCTTTCATGAGAGTGTTTTAAAACTGCCATGCCTCAGATAGAAATTGCACCTGTGCCTTGAACTTACCATGAACAGGGAGGAACTGGAAAAACCAGAAGAAGACATGTGACAGATGCCATTCTCTCTGTTATACTTAGTCACAGCCTCTCCTCAAATAAGTGGCAAGGAGACTTGTGTACTGGTTATCTTGTTGACAGTTACCTGTTTGACCACATGATAGTGAAGTACACAAAAATTTGGCTCATACGTGCATTGGTACTGCACCTCAGTTTCTCTTTTCGCTTTTTGATCTCCTTCAAAGCAACAACATTCATAGAGTCATTCCCTCTTTCAACAATTCTCTACAAAGTTAAAGCATGTTATAGTTGTTTTTTTTTGCTGCAATGCTGACAATTTGAAAAGCCGTGAACTTGAAGACAGTGTCGATTGCTTAACAGACCTTTGGAAAAGCCGACATGTTATGTATGGAATAATAACACCAGTTAAATAAATCTTCTAACTTGTAAATAAGCCATATACGTGAACAGAAATGGAGGGACGCTTGCGAGCTAGTTCTGGAAGCATACTCGAGCTGCGCTGCTCCAATCATGTGACATACGCCACGTGGATACCCCACACTCAGCAATCATCTATAACACACACCCACCTTATTAGGCGGTCTATTTAAGCAGAGAAAATGTCCTATCACTCCCTTTGCTTGCCCCACTGCTGCGTCAGTATTGCTGCTAGTTGCTTCAGCCCCTCCACCCCCCACCGCATCCACCTGTAGGCTCCAACTGGGGTTATAAGTATTTGCTCATCACTCCCATCATATCTATGCAATCATATATAGGGGAGTGATTGTCGTGGTTTGTGGAGCAGGTGGACCCAAGATGCAGAGGCAGATGCTTCAAACAACAATAAGTGTCCTTTTAATGGCAAAATCTACTAAACAGGAAAAACAACTAGAATAGGATATCAAAAAAGTCTAAACTGAAAAAACATAGAACACACTGGGGAAAACACTAGGAACTCACAAGAGATGGAGATGACGCAGAGGCCTGACAAGCACAAGAGACGAGGCATTAAAGACAACAAACCGACAAGGGGAAGCACAGAGACTTATATACACAGGGAAGGCAGGGGCAATTGAACACAGGTGGAACACATGAGGACTGGTGCAGGCAATCACAAGGACAGGAAACAGGACAAAGACAGGAAGTGAAGATGGAAAACACACAAGGAACAGAAACTAAAATAAAACAGGAAACAGAACACAGGGAGAAAACAAAAATCTAAACACAGAATGAAACACAGAAAGAAACACAGAGTGGGAAATCATGAAACACAGGAACAGGTCAAATACAAACATAAACACTGGGATAGACCTGAAACACAAGGAGGTAATAATCAAACTGAAAACACTCTTCATAAAGAGGCGAGAATAAACAGTGTGGAGTCCTAACCATGACAGTGATGGGTTATAAGTATTTGCTCATCACTCCCATCATATCTATGTAATCATATATGGGGGAGTGATTAAGTCGGAGCCTATACGCCAACACTAACATGTTCTACTGTTGCAATAAACGGTTGAACGTGAGTTGTCTGACTGAAATAAATACATTTCAGTTTCATTTTATGAAAAACATTCATAACACCCTTTTAGGTGCAAAAAAAGAGTCCAGTTTTGAAGCTGCAAACAGCATCATCCCAGACCAAATTAAAGACCCATTCCAAACAGACAGGCACTGCACTAGTTTTTAAAAAGTCATGATCAACACAATGTGAAGAAGAGAAAGAAAGAAGTGGATACCAAATGCCCTCCCATGAACCTCTCCAACCTGCACTCTGACTAGCTGTCGTCCATCATGTTGAACAAAAACACAATCTCTGAATCTATGATCACAATCACAACAATGAAACAGCGAGCTACTGCATTACCCTCCGGCACATCAACATGTCACTTAACTTGTCAGACAGGTGTGTGACTCACAGTATTCCAGTACGTCCAAGCCTTTTCTTGTATGTTTATTATTGGTCTGCATACGGAGACGTACAGTAAAATGATCATATCCTCCTGACAAGAGCCAGAAGCCAGAAGACATTGAGAGGTAAATGAATAATTTAACAATTTCAAACTGCACTCTTGTTTCACATTACTTGTTGTACCTTCCAGAAAACAGTAGTCCTCTAATGCCCTCTTGATGCTTCATATTACAGAAACAAGCAAAATATCTGCCCGCTCAGATACCTGCATCAAAGCTATTTCAAATTTAATTAATCAGATGGAAGCATCTTGGTGCTAACAGGAAGTATACAGTATTAACTAATATCTTCTTTATTGATACTATAGGTAAGATACATTTGAGCACAATTTATTTATTAGATAATAATTTTTATAAAATCTTGTCATGCTGTCTGGAGAATAGATGTAAGAAAATATCTGACGAGCTGTAGCTGCTAAATTAAAGGGTCATGGTAATGAGATTCTATTTTCTTGTAAAGTTATGTTTAATGTCCAAAATGCAAAATGTATAATGTTTTAGTTATTTAGGAAGGTTGATGAAAAAAATCTGTTGTGTAGCCCAGGCTGGTGAAACAGTAGCTACAGCTCACGAGGATTTTAAATTTGAAAATTACCTTTTCAAGATTAAGTTGATGTCATCGCTCTTCACAATATTCCTTACATCAAGAGTTTATATCATTAAATATATCTTCAGTGTCTGGAGACGTTCTTACTTTCTTACTTTCACTTTGGAGGCATTGGTTTGAATAGTTAATGTTAATCTTAAACATGGCTTTTTCAAAAACATAAAAAATTGTTTGGATCAATGACGTCTTGACCATGCTCACTAAAAAAAAAGAACTCTTTTGAATTAACTTTAAAAAATCATGGAAAGTATTTCCACATGATTAAATGGGTTTCAGTATTAAGCAATTGTGTTGCTCTGACACAGGGGTAGGCAACCTTTACTTACAAAAGAGCCATTTTGGCTCCTCTTCCCCCAAATAAAATGTGTCTGGAGCCGCAAAACATATTTGATAACACAGCTTATAAAGTTTTATATATAGTTATACTATAAATATAAAAACTAGTTCGTTGCCTTTATGAAATTATAGAATGACAATAAAGAAAACTGTTGACATTTTATTGCTATTTTGACCTGTTACAACAAAGGAAAACACCAAACTCTTATGAAGAGGAGAACAAAATACATTGGCATGTGTAGGCCTACTTTGAAATAAATTAAACACAGAACTATGCTTTTTCGCTCATCTCCAGCCTTGTACTTTTCAGCAAATGCTGTGTGCTTGTTCTGGAAATGTCTTTCAACATTCCATTTTTTGTTGTTTGCTAATTTCTCGCCACATATCAAGCATACAGGTAAGCCAACATCGTTGCAGTGAAAGCAAATGAATCTGTCCACGCAGAATTAACTCTCTATTTTCCTCCCAGACTTTTCTTTTTGGGGATTTATCAATGGTTAGCTTACCAAGGCCGGGGGTCGGAAACTCAAGATTAGTCACCTTCAGGGAAAAGCGCCGGGCCTTAAACGTAATAGGATGTGACGCATATTTTAGTAGACGAAATATTAAAACAAAAAGTGAGAGCAGGTCAGACTGGAGGCGGACACAGAAACTGAAGCACGGTACAAACCAACTGCAGCTTCTGCTCTGAGCAAGAAGCTGCAGCGCTGATCTCTGAGCAGCTGTGACCAGAGAAACTCTGTGTTTTCACTGTTTCCACTGTTAAGAAGCAGCCGCTAAGTCACTTACTGGCTGCTTCACGTGAACAAGCTCTGATCTCACTGTCTGTGTCTCTCTGAGCGAGTGAGTGGGGGCAGGGGGGCGGAGCCCCGGGGCCTATGTGTGTGTGCGCTGTCTGGGAGCACACACACACACACACACACACACACACACACACACACACACACACACACACACACACACACACACACACACACACACACACACACAAACACATACACGTTCGCCCGCTCCTGGTATTTCATGACGGCCTGATACGATGATGATTTAAAAAATGAACGTGACGTTCACTCATGTTCATCATATGAAAACTGATTCGTTCAGTTCACCGTTCGTGAAAATGATGTGCGACATGCACAACCCTTTACAGGGAGCCACTGCAGAGGGGCTGAAGAGCCGCATGCGGGTTGCCGACCCCTGGTCTAACATAATGTTCTTAGGTTGGGTTAGTGTAACTTCTTAAAATTTATTCAATTTAGTTAGTTGAATTAGATCCAACTTAATTTAATAGAGTTGATCCAACTGATTTCAAATTAATTAAAATTAAACTATTAAATGGAGTTAATCTATCCCAAAATAATTAAGTTGGCCAAACCGAATTGCTTAGTGCTGAAAGAAAGACATAAAATCACATGTAAATACTTTCCATGATCTAATTAAATCAATTCAAACAATAGCTGTTAAGTGCAAACAATGTGAACAGTAACAAAACACAATGAAATGTTTTAAACGATGGAAACAAGAAAAGACAAACTGTGGATGAGGCAATCAAAATGTATTTCTCCAAAAACACAATGTTTAACACTTTTAGGTGCTTGTAAACAACATAAAAAATACTTTCTCTTAAAATCAATACATTGCTTCCCTTATTTTTCAAAGTGCAAACACTTTCAGGTGCTTGTAAATATAAAAAATATACTTTCCTTTTTTGAGAAATTGAAAAAACAGTTACAACATAAAGAAGCAAATCTACAAAAGTATTCAGTGATTATCTGAACAGTAAAGTGCTGTTAAGAAATGGGGCGCTGTCTAGTAGCCATCACACATTACGGGATTCCATTAAAATTATCATGGCCGAGGGAGCGGTCAGATATGGAAAGTTTGCAAAGTTCTGACTCAACAAATTTCTAAATTGTTTTAAAATGATTGGGGCAATGATATGAGCCGATCAAGGCTTAAGATTGATCTGTACCCCACTCACATCAGGACTTACAAGGTCTCAGACCAGACTTTTCTGTCGATTGTTGGGAGGGGCCAATCGGGCATAAATTTGACCAAGAACCTTGTAGTGTGAGGCCAGCATTAGACTCACATTCCCCTTGAAACATTTCACATTCCACTTAAACATCTGTACAACATATTTAGAATGTTAACAGATTTAGAATTCTAGAGCCTGCTCAGTGGCGAGACTTGAAATTTGAGAAAATTATAAACAAAACACTGCTTCGCTTATTTTTAAAGTGCCAACAAAATGTAACTTTAACTTAGTAAAAAACATCTCACAGTTAGGGACATTTTGACATATAAGCCAACAGTGGGCAATCTAAAACATTGTTGAAGAAAAAAAATAAACTGTTGAGAATCATTGAAAACCTTCTAACACTCTGAGTATTTTAACATCAATTATGTTTTGATTGAACAAGGTTTTTACTGATTGTCAGTCACCTATATAAAGCAATCACCAGGTGTTTTTCCTAAGGTGAGGATGCGCTCAGTCATGTACCTTGTTTGGTTAGTAACGGGAAAGCAATGTTTTGAGAGCTTGCACTTTTGCGGAAAGTTTGTTTCCATTTAGTTTCATAATGATCTTCTGCAGAGCTTCAAAGGTGTATTTTAGCTCTCTGGGGTAGCTCAGGTTTAGAGCGTACACAAGCGCAAGCAACATTGCCACTGCAAAAGGCACATACCTGAACTCATCCAACACCTTCACACCCTTCAGAAGAATTCCGACATCCTCTGGGTCATCACTGGGCCCTGCACCATGGTGTCGAATGACAAAGATTATAAAGACTGTCTCTGCCATAGCAGCCAGACTGCTTTCATCGTCGCTCTGTAATTCAGAAAAAAAGCAATTAAAAAGAGAAATAATATTTCATTTATGTGCCTTTATATTCCATTTTTTTATAGCACATGTCATTTTTACACTATTAATGTAAAACAGCTATCACCAACTATCTTCAAATAATCAAAGCAAATACATTCCAAATGTTTTTAGAGCTGATCTTTTGAAAGTTTTAAGGGCAATGTGAATTCAAAGGAAAATTAACGTTGATCATCCTCATAGTGAAGATTAAGTTAAATCAACATACCAAGTACTCTCTCACCAGCGTCTCTGGATCTTCATTCAAGTAGACGTGAAAGACTTCAGTATGCATTCTCTTTTTACATCAATGCTGTCAGTCCAAGTATGCAGATTAGAGAGAATATGAGAACAAAAATAAAGAAAAAACACATTAGGAAAACCATCACGACCAACCAGCATAGTAGCTTTCACACACCTGATGCAGGCTTTAGAGGTTATCACAATGTGAAAAGCCTTTAGAAGCTAAAGTAGATGTGTATGCAGTAATTTTGACTCTTTGACCCCCCTCACATATTTAACATATTTGAGACAAATCTTTACTATGTCTACATACAATATACATTCTCTTTTAAAGCATTGTACATTTAGAGAAATATATTAACTACATACAATGATTAAAGCCACCTCGTTTTGAAATACGCTATCATTGGTGCCTCTCGAACTACTTCTTGCCTCCTGTAAGCAAAGGTCTTGTCCTTCATTTTCAACACATTCTCTTCATTGTTTCTTTTCTTCACTTCTGAGAGGAGTGCCACTCTTAGTCCTTCTTGTGTCTCGGCTGTTTCACCAGACGGATAGGCAGGGCAGTAATTCACTTGTGCTTTTTTTTTTTACTGCTGCAAGTGTATAACATACAACTGAATGTTGACAGTTCCAGCAGCTCGTGGGAAGTTTGTTTAGGATGGACTCCACTTAAATGAATATGCATAGCATTCCATGTCTTAAAAGTACATGGGCAGTTTGTGTGTGGGCACGGGTAGCATTGCCTTTGGCGGTGCTGTAGTCTAAGATTTTTCAGTAGGTCATATCTACAAGATATAGATTTGCTACAACGCTTACAATTCCACATTTGCCCCACCCAAAAATATCCACATCAAATTTCTGACGATGGTCCTGCAGTCTAAATGTGTCTGCATGAGTGAGTCACGTGCTCCGCCAAGCTCGACTCGTATTTATATCAACTCGTTATCTAGTCACACTGTCCTGATGCGCTAACATTACTCACTATTTCTGCTAGCAAATGTTCTTTCGTCATAAAATAAGCCGTAATGGAGCTCTGCTCACCTGTACCGGTGTTCAGACACGCCGCGTCTTCCCTGCTGTAGCCGCTGATTTATCACATTTCTTGTGTTCCCTTCTCACACGATTTAACGTTATTCTTCAGTTTACTACTTATATAAAAGTATTTGAGTACCTATTTTTAAAGCTATAGAAGCACAACTAGCAACACAAAACACTGTGGTAACTCGGCATGTGTGACAGACGACTTTCTAAGTTGGATAAAAACCCACTAACACCGAGTAACAAATAAACTGCTGGGTCCTAATAAGAAAATGAATAGACTAACAGCTGATGAGATTTCTGATCAATATTTCGTTCGCATATAAGTGGATGGAAACTGATTTTCCCTTACCTTTTCCAATGCGCCTGACGTACACCACCGGTAACGTACCTGACTTCTGGTATTTTCTCTTCTCGCGATGTCTCATAGGTGTGTTCTCGCGATGATTGCCGTGCTTCTCATATCAGTTCATATCCACGTGACTGAATCTTATTAAAGTGAAGTTGTTGAATATTTTGCAAATCAGATGCAATGTAATCACGTTCATCTTGCTAACATGAAATTATATCATACAAAATACATTTTGCATTCAAGTAAATAGGACAGCCAGCCAATATCCATTTTTTGAGTGCTCTAGAAAATGACCAATTAGATGAATTTTCATTAGAGTACAAAGTTCCTGAATGAGAAGTCAAATGCACACAAAAATGTTGCCTTTTGGAACTTGGATATATATATATCTAACTCAGCTGTGCTGACCACACAATGACAGGATTTAATTCAGGAACCAGGTGTTAAGGGCCCAGCAACAAAAACTCAGCAGAGCTCAAAACAAAAGACACTTTTCACCTTAATCAGTGAAGAGGTGAGTTTAACAAAATCTCATAATTGACCAAAAACTCATTAAGGACAAAGTCTATTTACCTCACAGGTAGAGAGTAAAATAGAACTTAAAGCACTTTAACTCTAACTGGTTCTCTTTAACTCTCAAACACTTTAACTCTAAAACACATTCCCCCTTACTCCTTTTGTTCGGATTGGTCCATTTGGCTTAGTCAGTGTTTGCTTGTAAAGATCTTTTGACAAATGATACCACAAGCGAAGCGATGGTAAGAGGTTCAGCATCACCGTACATGGTGTTGTTTGCTGCTGCATAATTAAAAGTGGGCCAGGAAATGAGAAGCGTTACCGTACGGGGTGTGGGCTAACTATTTGCTGTAATGCCAAGGTCAGTCCTTCCTTTGTAAGGTACCTCGCAATGAAGATTTTGTGTTAATGGCGTCCATGCTGTTGACAGTTGTGAAATAATTAAAAGAGGGACGCTTAAGAGGCCCACATAGCAACCGACCCACTGGGATTCAGAAGTTCTGTTTATGATATATTTGCATGCATGTGTATGCTTATGCATGCACTGTTGGCACAACTTTCAACAGCATGGACGCCATTAACACAGCATTTTTATTGTGAGGTACCTTACAAAGGAAGGACTGACCTTGGCACGACAGCAAATGGTTAGCATACTGATAGTATAAGAAAGAGCCAACTGCGTCATAGCCTTGTGAATGACTCAGGCTAACAATAGCCTTCAGAGTTAATTGACACATACAGAACAATCAGTGCTTAATTTAGATGGGTGTCACCTTGTTCTTATTTTTGCATTGGGTTAGGTAATAAGTGGAACAATAAGGACTGAAACAGGTTGAATATTTCAAACATTATTTAATTTCTTTGGTGAGAACTGGTAGAACTTGAAAATTAGATTAAATTAGTTAAAATGTCATTCATTTCAGCTCATGGAACATAAGGTATGTCACATTTCATGGAAATACACCTGCTGTTTATATTTTTGGTAAATATGAGTATTAAATGGATGTGTACATTTCCCCTGACTGATTTAATAAGAATAAAACACTGTGTTTTCTCTCTAGTCAGGATGGCATTACCGAAGGCAATGAGATTTGTGATTGTTCTTCTGGCTATTATCTACAGTCTGGAGCATCAGGGATACAGAACATCTCTCAATGTTTTCATTCAGGTAAGATTCATAATTAATCATTACCAATAAGCATGAAGTAAAACCACTTAAGGTTGTAGCTCTGTGCCACAGGAATTATTCTGATCTAGTAGTTAAATAATAATACTGTCAAAACTAAAAAAATACTCCAGGGCAAGTTATGTAAAAGCCCAATTTATCATCATGACCAAACTGCGCTAAAGCATCAGATGTATAAGTACATGTTCTGCATCAAATATTACATGATCCAATATTTGATCACAGGGACGTGCTCATACATTTTGAGGGGCCATTGCTCAAACCTGAAAAAAAGTGCAACCCCACCCCCACCCCCATGCTAGTGTGAGTTAACACATTAGTGCATATAAGCTACAGTTCACTGTGAACTCGTCAAAGCAGCAATATGATTTTGCACCTAGAGGTTAACACTGTCATCTATCCAACTGCAAACCACAATATTTAAACTTTGAAAATAAACTTTTTAGAAATAAATTCAGATCATTATGAGTGGACATTGTGTAAAATGTAATTTTGCAATTTCAGTCTCCCAACCTCAATGTAAATGTCAGTTTGGAAAGTGTCACATGATAAGGAGCATAGAGCATTGTTTGCATAATTTCTTATCAACTTTATGATTGAATGGTATCACAATTTAATTTGGTGAAATATTAGAAACTATTGGGCTACTCATATTTATGCATCCACTATAATAATAAAACAGCAAATGGGAAGTTGCCCACGCAACTTTAGCCGTATGCTTTGCACATCCATGTACTGTATGTAAATGTATTAACTTGGGTTTGTTTTCCAAAATGTTTGCTCTTTGTGAAATATAACATTTTCGAATATTCATTTTAAATACTCCCTTTGAAAACTCCTTTTAGGCCTAGTGTGTGTGTGTGTGGATGTGGGTGTGTGGGTGTGTGTAAAAGTAACTCGGAAGTATAGTTCTCAAATAAATGAGGTGGAGTAAAGAGTGTATTGTGGAAGTATAAAAAAGCAGAAAAAAAGTACTGAAGGTACAACACTGCAGTACTAGTAAATTTACATATTTACTTTTCACTAAGTATAACTGATCTGGAGAATTTGTATACGTTATAATTACTTTCATTGATATTGTTCTATGGAATTTGATTTTTCCAGAAACTGATGGGTACAAAAGCTTCAGGCAGTCATGCCATAGAAAAAAGAGTGGGTGAGTCACACTGTGATGGTATCAACAGAATGTAAGGACTGTGTCAGTGAGCATCCTACTTACTGTCTGTGTGCATATTTGAGCAAACAATATTGACTATTGATGCGTCTTTGTGTCTATTTCATGTCTCCTCAGCTTCCTTAGATTCCTCTGAGTACGTATTCCAAGCTGTTTTGAACTTGTCTGACCTGGAGCATCTCAGAGCTATTTTGAGCTCAAACACTTTTATTACACTGGATGAAAGTAATGCTTTAGTTACCAACATTAAAGCCACAACAGGTATAATAGCCCTCCTTGTTATTTCCCCATTGTTTGCTACAGCATTGAATGTGTTTTTTCCTGTTACTAAACTTGTCATTAAACCTTGATGTGTTGTGCTAATGTTTCTTCACAGTGTGTTACTCAAATGGGACTGGATTCCAGTGCAGATGCGAAGAGAACCTTTCCTGGTCATATAATAACTGCATTATTTATGGAGCGTGTGATGCCATCATCGGTGACACATGTGGATGCCTTAATGCTCTTCCAGCTGATGGCCAATACTGCCAGACAATCTCCACCCCACCAGGTATGCCTGATTGGTTAGCAGCAAAGGCATATAACATATTGTTCCTGTTTCCATCAGTAGATGGTAGAAAGTACAGATTTTTACCCTGACAGATATACTGCAAGTACAGGCATACCATTTGCCCTTTTTCGAATGATTGGGGCCCAAATATAGACGCTAGAGACAGAGCAATGTGGTGCATTAATTTATTTTCAAAAGGAAAAATGTTTGATGCTGGGTTAAGAAGGCAAATGTCAAAGCCCCAGAAACAAAACAAATCAGCCAACAAGTCCAAATTAGCCCATTAGAGAAAGGTAAGACAGAAAAACATCAAGGAAACTAGCACTGCACAGGGCTACACTTTGACATACATGATCCATGTCATGATGGCTGCACTCACAGCAGTGAAAAGTTATGTATATTGTTGTGTATGGTGGTGACAGACTTGTGTGATGGGTTTTCCCCTGTTTTCCAACACAGTCACTGTGGACGCTGATTTGGTCATTGAGCTGCACATCCCAGTCTCCAGCATATCATCAAATGTTTTCAGAGAAACTCTGAGAAGGTTCAGCTTCCCCTACATTGTCAATCAGACTTTGAATGTAACAGGAGTTAATATGACCACAGGTGAGAACTCCTGTTTATTTTGTTTCATTACATAAACTGTGTGGCTGATTTAAAGCTGTTTTATCAAACACTGTATCATTTATATTCTGTGACTTGATGTTTTCTTATCTCGATGAAAGTTTGCTATCCAAACTCAACTGGAGCTCTGCAGTGTCAGTGTGAGGATCAGTTTGTCTGGTCATGTGACCAGTGTAAGAACTATGGTGTGTGCGGTAACCTCACCACACACACCTGTGGATGCATAAATGGACTTCCTTCTGACGGAGGGTTGTGTGAACCAATCACAAGTAAGCATTACTGTTAAGTAGCTGTTCTTATAAAAGTGGTGCTCTCAGTAAAAAGGACAACACATAAATATTTACTGTATCTGCCTGGCTGGACTACTGGTGTTGACCAATGACTTTATTTAAAGATGGACAATATGACAGCTTCCAAAAACTGAAGCAAAAGAGGCTTGATCACCACCTGGTGGCTGGCAGCACTATGGTCATAAATCATGCCTAATCCATGTTTGGTTCTGGGGCATGGACCCAACAAAAAAGTCAAAGTTCAGAACCAACGTTTTAGGTAGTTCTTGTCACACTGATGTTTGTTCATGTGCTCATGTTTCCTGTAAGTTAGAATTTAATTATTAATTTTATGCAATGGAAGAAAGCGAGCTAGTTATGACTGCCAGCTGAGACTGACTCGTGATTGGTCAAGAACGTGTATCGATGAGGCCTTTCAACTGTGCGTCCATCCTCCGATAGCTATTCTGGCTCTAAATATGCAAGATGGCAGTGTTGGTATAATGGGAGGAAGTGAAGGAGCATTGTCCATCTTTATATACAGTCTATGGTGTTGATCTATACATGGTTAGAGTTGTGTTGACTTATCTGTTTAACACCATGTCATGTTAAAGTGATGTGATGTTAATCATGAATAAAAGTGCAATGTTTTTTCTGTCAGAAAACTGTGGTGAAGTTATTTAATGACTCATGTTGCTCTGCAGGTATTCCTCCATGTCCACTACCTTATGGTAAGAGAAACATTTTCCTTTGTTTTTATATTCAGAGGATTTTTTAGTACATGGAGACACTTACTGGACAATAAAACTAAAAGAACTTTAATCAAATAGCTGGTTTCGGTACATAGTTGACTGAAATAATCTGTGGTGTGGAGAAAGCAGGTTTCTATCATGTTTCCTTGTTAAATTGATACTCCACGTTTAGTTAAAAAAGATTAACACTGTTATACTATTAACATATAACACATTGAAAACATAAGAAGACATTTGATTATACTTAAACTGCTACTAATGTTTATTAAGGTTTCTTAACAGTGATAAATACAACAATACCTCCATCACTTAATTGTAAAGTAAAGGATGTGCGTATTTCTGAAGACTGTTACTGGCACTTTAACATTCAAAAACTCTCGTAGTTTTAGAAACATGAGTCTTTGAATGGTTTAGAAATGTACATGTTTACTTCTAGGTTCATACAACTCACACACTATAGACCATGAACTCTCAACTCAAGCAAAAGAACAAATAGTTTAAATAGTTTGCACAGGACAACATTTTGATCAACATGATCCATGTCATGATGGCTCCACTCACAGCAGTGAAAAGGTATGTATATTGTTGTGTATGGTGGTGACAGACTAATGTGTGATGGGTTTTCTCCTGTTTTCCACCACAGTGGATGCTGATTTGGTCCTTGAGCTGCACATCCCAGTCTCCAGCATATCATCAAATGGCATTGATGTTTTCAGAGAAACTCTGAGAAGGTTCAGCTTCCCCTACATTGTCAATCAGACTTTGAATGTAACAGGAGTTAATATGACCACAGGTGAGAACTCCTGTTTATTTTGTTTCATTACATAAACTGTGTAGCTGATTTAAAGCTGTTTTATCAAACACTGTATCATTTATATTCTGTGACTTGATGTTTTCTTATCTCGATGAAAGTTTGCTATCCAAACTCAACTGGAGCTCTGCAGTGTCAGTGTGAGGATCAGTTTGTCTGGTCATGTGACCAGTGTAAGAACTATGGTGTGTGCGGTAACCTCACCACACACACCTGTGGATGCATAAATGGACTTCCTTCTGACGGAGGGTTGTGTGAACCAATCACAAGTAAGCATTACTGTTAAGTAGCTGTTCTTATAAAAGTGGCTCTAAAAATGCAAGATGGCAGTGTTGGTATAATGGGAGGAAGTGAAGGAGCATTGTCCATCTTTATATACAGTCTATGGTGTTGATCTATACATGGTTAGAGTTGTGTTGACTTATCTGTTTAACACCATGTCATGTTAAAGTGATGTGATGTTAATCATGAATAAAAGTGCAATGTTTTTTCTGTCAGAAAACTGTGGTGAAGTTATTTAATGACTCATGTTGCTCTGCAGGTATTCCTCCATGTCCACTACCTTATGGTAAGAGAAACATTTTCCTTTGTTTTTATGTTCAGAGGATTTTTTAGTACATGGAGACACTTACTGGACAATAAAACTAAAAGAACTTTAATCAAATAGCTGGTTTCGTTACATACTTGACAAACAATCTGTGGTGTGGACACAGCAGGTTTCTATCATGTTTCCTTGTTAAATTGATACCACACGTTTAGTTAAAAAAGATTAACAATGTTATACTATTAACATATAACAAATTGAAAACATAAGAAGACATTTGATTATACTTAAACTGCTACTAATGTTTATTAAGGTTTGTTAACAGTGATAAATACAACAATACCTCCATCACTTAATTGTAAAGTAAAGGATGTGCGTATTTCTGAAGACTGTTACTGGCACTTTAACATTCAAAAACTCTCGTAGTTTTAGAAACATGAGTCTTTGAATGGTTTAGAAATGTACATGTTTACTTCTAGGTTCATACAACTTACAAACTATAGACCATGAACTCTCAACTCAAGCAAAAGAACAAATAGTTTAAATAGTTTGCACAGGATAACATTTTGATCAACATGATCCATGTCATGATGGCTCCATTCACAGCAGTGAAAAGGGATGTATATTGTTGTGTATGGTGGTGACAGACTAATGTGTGATGGGTTTTCTCCTGTTTTCCACCACAGTGGATGCTGATTTGGTCCTTGAGCTGCACATCCCAGTCTCCAGCATATCATTAAATGGCATTGATGTTTTCAGAGAAACTCTGAGAAGGTTCAGCTTCCCCTACATTGTCAATCAGACTTTGAATGTAACAGGAGTTAATATGACCACAGGTGAGAACTCCTGTTTATTTTGTTTCATTACATAAACTGTGTAGCTGATTTAAAGCTGTTTTATCAAACACTGTATCATTTATATTCTGTGACTTGATGTTTTCTTATCTCGATGAAAGTTTGCTATCCAAACTCAACTGGAGCTCTGCAGTGTCAGTGTGAGGATCAGTTTGTCTGGTCATGTGACCAGTGTAAGAACTATGGTGTGTGCGGTAACCTCACCACACACACCTGTGGATGCATAAATGGACTTCCTTCTGACGGAGGGTTGTGTGAACCAATCACAAGTAAGCATTACTGTTAAGTAGCTGTTCTTATAAAAGTGGTGCTCTCAGTAAAAGGACAACAAATAAATATTTACTGTATCTGCCTGGCTGGACTACTGGTGTTGACCAATGACTTTATTTAAAGATGGACAATATGACAGCTTCCAAAAACTGAAGCAAAAGAGGCTTGATCACCACCTGGTGGCTGGCAGCACTATGGTCATAAATCATGCCTAATCCATGTTTGGTTCTGGGGCATGGACCCAACAAAAAAGTTAAAGTTCAGAACCAACGTTTTAGGTAGTTCTTGTCACACTGATGTTTGTTCATGTGCTCATGTTTCCTGTAAGTTAGAATTTAATTATTAATTTTATGCAATGGAAGAAAGCGAGCTAGTTATGACTGCCAGCTGAGACTGACTCGTGATTGGTCAAGAACGTGTATCGATGAGGCCTTTCAACTGTGCGTCCATCCTCCGATAGCTATTCTGGCTCTAAATATGCAAGATGGCAGTGTTGGTATAATGGGAGGAAGTGAAGGAGCATTGTCCATCTTTATATACAGTCTATGGTGTTGATCTATACATGGTTAGAGTTGTGTTGACTTATCTGTTTAACACCATGTCATGTTAAAGTGATGTGATGTTAATCATGAATAAAAGTGCAATGTTTTTTCTGTCAGAAAACTGTGGTGAAGTTATTTAATGACTCATGTTGCTCTGCAGGTATTCCTCCATGTCCACTACCTTATGGTAAGAGAAACATTTTCCTTTGTTTTTATATTCAGAGGATTTTTTAGTACATGGAGACACTTACTGGACAATAAAACTAAAAGAACTTTAATCAAATAGCTGGTTTCGGGACATAGTTGACTGAAATAATCTGTGGTGTGGAGACAGCAGGTTTCTATCATGTTTCCTTGTTAAATTGATACCCCACGTTTAGTTAAAAAAGATTAACACTGTTATACTATTAACATATAACACATTGAAAACATAAGAAGACATTTGATTATACTTAAACTGCTACTAATGTTTATTAAGGTTTCTTAACAGTGATAAATACAACAATACCTCCATCACTTAATTGTAAAGTAAAGGATGTGCGTATTTCTGAAGACTGTTACTGGCACTTTAACATTCAAAAACTCTCGTAGTTTTAGAAACATGAGTCTTTGAATGGTTTAGAAATGTACATGTTTACTTCTAGGTTCATACAACTTACACACTATAGACCATGAACTCTCAACTCAAGCAAAAGAACAAATAGTTTAAATAGTTTGCACAGGATAACATTTTGATCAACATGATCCATGTCATGATGGCTGCACTCACAGCAGTGAAAAGGTATGTATATTGTTGTGTATGGTGGTGACAGACTAATGTGTGATGGGTTTTCTCCTGTTTTCCACCACAGTGGATGCTGATTTGGTCCTTGAGCTGCACATCCCAGTCTCCAGCATATCATCAAATGGCATTGATGTTTTCAGAGAAACTCTGAGAAGGTTCAGCTTCCCCTACATTGTCAATCAGACTTTGAATGTAACAGGAGTTAATATGACCACAGGTGAGAACTCCTGTTTATTTTGTTTCATTACATAAACTGTGTAGCTGATTTAAAGCTGTTTTATCAAACACTGTATCATTTATATTCTGTGACTTGATGTTTTCTTATCTCGATGAAAGTTTGCTATCCAAACTCAACTGGAGCTCTGCAGTGTCAGTGTGAGGATCAGTTTGTCTGGTCATGTGACCAGTGTAAGAACTATGGTGTGTGCGGTAACCTCACCACACACACCTGTGGATGCATAAATGGACTTCCTTCTGACGGAGGGTTGTGTGAACCAATCACAAGTAAGCATTACTGTTAAGTAGCTGTTCTTATAAAAGTGGCTCTAAAAATGCAAGATGGCAGTGTTGGTATAATGGGAGGAAGTGAAGGAGCATTGTCCATCTTTATATACAGTCTATGGTGTTGATCTATACATGGTTAGAGTTGTGTTGACTTATCTGTTTAACACCATGTCATGTTAAAGTGATGTGATGTTAATCATGAATAAAAGTGCAATGTTTTTTCTGTCAGAAAACTGTGGTGAAGTTATTTAATGACTCATGTTGCTCTGCAGGTATTCCTCCATGTCCACTACCTTATGGTAAGAGAAACATTTTCCTTTGTTTTTATGTTCAGAGGATTTTTTAGTACATGGAGACACTTACTGGACAATAAAACTAAAAGAACTTTAATCAAATAGCTGGTTTCGGTACATACTTGACTCAAACAATCTGTGGTGTGGAGACAGCAGGTTTCTATCATGTTTCCTTGTTAAATTGATACCACACGTTTAGTTAAAAAAGATTAACACTGTTATACTATTAACATATAACACATTGAAAACATAAGAAGACATTTGATTATACTTAAACTGCTACTAATGTTTATTAAGGTTTCTTAACAGTGATAAATACAACAATACCTCCATCACTTAATTGTAAAGTAAAGGATGTGCGTATTTCTGAAGACCGTTACTGGCACTTTAACATTCAAAAACTCTCGTAGTTTTAGAAACATGAGTCTTTGAATGGTTTAGAAATGTACATGTTTACTTCTAGGTTCATACAACTTACACACTATAGACCATGAACTCTCAACTCAAGCAAAAGAACAAATAGTTTAAATAGTTTGCACAGTATAACATTTTGATCAACATGATCCATGTCATGATGGCTGCACTCACAGCAGTGAAAAGGGATGTATATTGTTGTGTATGGTGGTGACAGACTAATGTGTGATGGGTTTTCTCCTGTTTTCCACCACAGTGGATGCTGATTTGGTCCTTGAGCTGCACATCCCAGTCTCCAGCATATCATCAAATGGCATTGATGTTTTCAGAGAAACTCTGAGAAGGTTCAGCTTCCCTACATTGTCAATCAGACTTTGAATGTAACAGGAGTTAATATGACCACAGGTGAGAACTCCTGTTTATTTTGTTTCATTACATAAACTGTGTAGCTGATTTAAAGCTGTTTTATCAAACACTGTATCATTTATATTCTGTGACTTGATGTTTTCTTATCTCGATGAAAGTTTGCTATCCAAACTCAACTGGAGCTCTGCAGTGTCAGTGTGAGGATCAGTTTGTCTGGTCATGTGACCAGTGTAAGAACTATGGTGTGTGCGGTAACCTCACCACACACACCTGTGGATGCATAAATGGACTTCCTTCTGACGGAGGGTTGTGTGAACCAATCACAAGTAAGCATTACTGTTCAGTAGCTGTTCTTATAAAAGTGGTGCTCTCAGTAAAAAGGACAACACATAAATATTTACTGTATCTGCCTGGCTGGACTACTGGTGTTGACCAATGACTTTATTTAAAGATGGACAATATGACAGCTTCCAAAACTGAAGCAAAGAGGCTGATCACCACCTGGTGGCTGGCAGCACTATGGTCATAAATCATGCCTAATCCATGTTTGGGTCTGGGCATGGACCAACAAAAGTCAAAGTTCAGAACCAACGTTTTAGGTAGTTCTGTCACACTGATGTTTGTTCATGTGCTCATGTTTCTGTAAGTTTGAATTTAATTATTAATTTTATGCAATGGAAGCGACTAGTTATGACTGCCAGCTGAGACTGACTCGTGATTGGTCAAACGTGTATCGATGAGGCCTTTCAACTGTCGTCCATCCTCGATAGCTATTCTGGCTCTAAATATGCAAGATGGCAGTGTTGGTATAATGGGAGGAAGTGAAGGAGCATTGTCCATCTTTATATACAGTCTATGGTGTTGATCTATACATGGTTAGAGTTGTGTTGACTTATCTGTTTAACACCATGTCATGTTAAAGTGATGTGATGTTAATCATGAATAAAGTGCAATGTTTTTCTGTCAGAAAACTGTGGTGAAGTTATTTAATGACTCATGTTGCTCTGCAGGTATTCCTCCATGTCCACTACCTTATGGTAAGAGAAACATTTTCCTTTGTTTTTATATTCAGAGGATTTTTTAGTACATGGAGACACTTACTGGACAATAAAACTAAAAGAACTTTAATCAAATAGCTGGTTTCGGGACATAGTTGACTGAAATAATCTGTGGTGTGGAGACAGCAGGTTTCTATCATGTTTCCTTGTTAAATTGATACCCACGTTTAGTTAAAAAAGATTAACACTGTTATACTATTAACATATAACACATTGAAAACATAAGAAGACATTTGATTATACTTAAACTGCTACTAATGTTTATTAAGGTTTCTTAACAGTGATAAATACAACAATACCTCCATCACTTAATTGTAAAGTAAAGGATGTGCGTATTTCTGAAGACTGTTACTGGCACTTTAACATTCAAAAACTCTCGTAGTTTTAGAAACATGAGTCTTTGAATGGTTTAGAAATGTACATGTTTACTTCTAGGTTCATACAACTTACACACTATAGACCATGAACTCTCAACTCAAGCAAAAGAACAAATAGTTTAAATAGTTTGCACAGGATAACATTTTGATCAACATGATCCATGTCATGATGGCTGCACTCACAGCAGTGAAAAGGTATGTATATTGTTGTGTATGGTGGTGACAGACTAATGTGTGATGGGTTTTCTCCTGTTTTCCACCACAGTGGATGCTGATTTGGTCCTTGAGCTGCACATCCCAGTCTCCAGCATATCATCAAATGGCATTGATGTTTTCAGAGAAACTCTGAGAAGGTTCAGCTTCCCCTACATTGTCAATCAGACTTTGAATGTAACAGGAGTTAATATGACCACAGGTGAGAACTCCTGTTTATTTTGTTTCATTACATAAACTGTGTAGCTGATTTAAAGCTGTTTTATCAAACACTGTATCATTTATATTCTGTGACTTGATGTTTTCTTATCTCGATGAAAGTTTGCTATCCAAACTCAACTGGAGCTCTGCAGTGTCAGTGTGAGGATCAGTTTGTCTGGTCATGTGACCAGTGTAAGAACTATGGTGTGTGCGGTAACCTCACCACACACACCTGTGGATGCATAAATGGACTTCCTTCTGACGGAGGGTTGTGTGAACCAATCACAAGTAAGCATTACTGTTAAGTAGCTGTTCTTATAAAAGTGGCTCTAAAAATGCAAGATGGCAGTGTTGGTATAATGGGAGGAAGTGAAGGAGCATTGTCCATCTTTATATACAGTCTATGGTGTTGATCTATACATGGTTAGAGTTGTGTTGACTTATCTGTTTAACACCATGTCATGTTAAAGTGATGTGATGTTAATCATGAATAAAAGTGCAATGTTTTTTCTGTCAGAAAACTGTGGTGAAGTTATTTAATGACTCATGTTGCTCTGCAGGTATTCCTCCATGTCCACTACCTTATGGTAAGAGAAACATTTTCCTTTGTTTTTATGTTCAGAGGATTTTTTAGTACATGGAGACACTTACTGGACAATAAAACTAAAAGAACTTTAATCAAATAGCTGGTTTCGTTACATACTTGACAAACAATCTGTTGTGTGGACACAGCAGGTTTCTATCATGTTTCCTTGTTAAATTGATACCACACGTTTAGTTAAAAAAGATTAACAATGTTATACTATTAACATATAACAAATTGAAAACATAAGAAGACATTTGATTATACTTAAACTGCTACTAATGTTTATTAAGGTTTGTTAACAGTGATAAATACAACAATACCTCCATCACTTAATTGTAAAGTAAAGGATGTGCGTATTTCTGAAGACTGTTACTGGCACTTTAACATTCAAAAACTCTCATAGTTTTAGAAACATGAGTCTTTGAATGGTTTAGAAATGTACATGTTTACTTCTAGGTTCATACAACTTACAAACTATAGACCATGAACTCTCAACTCAAGCAAAAGAACAAATAGTTTAAATAGTTTGCACAGGATAACATTTTGATCATGATCCATGTCATGATGGCTCCATTCACAGCAGTGAAAAGGATGTATATTGTTGTGTATGGTGGTGACAGACTAATGTGTGATGGGTTTTCTCCTGTTTTCACCACAGTGGATGCTGATTTAGTCCTTGAGCTGCATCCCAGTCTCAGCCTTATCATTAAAATGGCATTGATGTTTTCAGAGAAACTCTGAAGGTTCAGCTTCCCCTGCATTGTCAATCAGACTGCAGATACAACAGGAGTTAATATGACCACAGGTGAGAACTCCTGTTTATTTTGTTTCATTACATAAACTGCTAGCTGATTTAAAGCTGTTTTATCAATATCATTTATCATTCTGTGACTTGATGTTTTCTTATCTCGATGAAAGTTTATATCCAAACTCAACTGGAGCTCTGCAGTATCAGTCTGAGATCAGTTTGTCTGGTCATGTGACCAGTGTAAGAACTATGGTGTGTGCAGTGAGCCTCACCACACACACCTGTGGATGCATAAATGGACTTCCTTCTGACGGGAGGTTGTGGCAGACCAATCACAGAGTAAGCATTACTGTTCAGTGGCTGTTCTTATAAAAGTGGTGCTCTCAGTAAAAGGACAACACATAAATATTTACTGTCTGCCTGGCTGGACTACTGGTATTTGACCAATGGCTTTATTTAAAGATGGACAATATGACAACTTCCAAAAACTGAAGCAAAAGAGGCTTGATCACCACCTGGTGGCTGTAGCACTATGGTCATAAATCATGCCTAATCCATGTTTGGTTCTGGGGCATGGACCCAACAAAAAAGTCAAAGTTCAGAACCAGCGTTTTAGGTAGTTCTTGTCACGCGATGTTTGTTCATGTGCTCGTGTTTCTAAGTTTGAATTTAATTATTAATTTTATGCAATGGAAAGCAGGCTAGTTATGACTGCCAGCTGAGACTGACTCGTGATTGGTCAGAGCGTGTATCGATGAGGCCTTCAACTGTGCGTCCATCCTCGACGATAGCTATTCTACAGCTCTAAATATGCAAGATGGCAGTGTTGGTATAATGGGAGAAGTGAAGGAGCATTGTCCATCTTTATATACAGTCTATGAGTGTTTGATCTATACATGGTTAGGATTGTGTTGACTTATCTGTTTAACACCATGTCATGTTAAAGTGATGTGATGTGAATCATGAGCAAAAGTGCAATGCTTTCTGTCAAAACTGTGGTGAGTTATTTAATGACTCATGTTGCTCTGCAGGTATTCCCTCCCATGTCCACTACCTTATAGTAAGAGAAACATTTTCCTTTGTTTTTATATTCAGAGGATTTTTTTAGCATTGCTTGGAGACACTTACTGGACAATAAAACTAAAGAACTTTCAATCAAATGGCGGTTTAGAATTACACCAGATTGACTGGGAAATAATCTGTAGTGGAGAAAGCAGGTTTCTATCATATTTCCTTGTTAAATTGATACTCCACGTTTAGTTAAAAAGATTAACACTGTTATGCTATTAACATGTATAACACATTAGAAAACAAGAAGACATTTGATTATACTTAAGCTGCCACTACTAAATGTTTATTAAGGTTTCTTAACAGTGATAAATACAGCAATGCCTCCATCATGGTGTAAAGTAAAGGATGTGTATTTCTGAAGACTATTACTGGCACTTTAACTTCAAAAGCTCTCGTAGTTTTAGAAACATGGAATCTTTGAATGGTTTAGAAATGTACATGTTTACTTCTGAGTTCATAGGAAGAACTCACACACTATAGACCATGAACTCTCAACTCAAGCAAAAGAACAAATAGTTTAAATAGTTTTCAGGACAGCATTTTGATCAACATGATCCATGTCATGATGGCTCCACTCACCTTCAGTGAAAGGTATATATTGTTGTGTATGGTGGTGACAGACTAATGTGATGGGTTTTCTCACTGTTTTCCACACAGTGGATGCTGATTTGGTCCTTGAGCTGCACATCCCAGTCTCAGCATATCATCAAATGGCATTGATGTTTTCAGAGAAACTCACAAGAAAGTTCAGCTTCCCCCTACATTATCAATCAGACTTTGAATACCAACAGGAGTTAATATGACCACAGTGAGAACTCCTGTTTATTTTGTTCATTACATAAACTCTGTAGCTGATTTAAAGCTGTTTTATCAAACACTGTATGTTTTATATTCTGTGACTTGATGTTTCTTATCTAGAGTAATTTGCTATCAAACTCAACTGGAGCTCTACCCAGTGTCAGTGTGAGGATGATTTGTCTGGTCATGTGACCAGTGTAAAGTTTCTGGGTGACCATGCAGTAACCTCACCACACACCTGTGGATGCATAAATGGACTTCCTTCTGACGGAGGGTTGTAGACCAATCACAAGTAAACATTACTGTTAAGTAGCTGTTCTTATAAAAGTGGTGCTCTCAGTAAAAAGGACAACACATAAATATTTACTGTATCTGCCTGGCTGTACTACTGGTGTTGACCAATGACTTTATTTAAAGATGGACAATATGACAGCTTCCAAAAACTGAAGCAAAAGAGGCTTGATCACCACCTGGTGGCTGGCAGCACTATGGTCATAAATCATGCCTAATCCATGTTAGGTTCTGGGGCATGGACCCAACAAAAAAGTCAAAGTTCAGAACAAACATTTCAGGTAGTTCTTGTCACACTGATGTTTGTTCATGTGCTCATATTTCCTGTAAGTTTGAATTTAATCATTAATTTTATGCAATGGAAGAAAGCGAGCTAGTTATGACTGCCAGCTGAGACTGACTCGTGATTGGTCAAGAACGGGTATCGATTAGGCCTTTCAACTGTGCGTCCATCCTCCGATAGCTATTCTGGCTCTAAATATGCAAGATGGCAGTGTTGGTATAATGGGAGGAAGTGAAGGAGCATTGTCCATCTTTATATACAGTCTATGGTGTTGATCTATACATGGTTAGAGTTGTGTTGACTTATCTGTTTCACATCAGGGGTCTGTACTACAAAGTGAGTTCAACATACCCAGGATATCTTCCCTAACCATAACCATCTCTAACTAACCATCACAGTCCCAGTTAAGCAGAGCCTCATATTTCACAACGAGGATCAAACTCTTATACAATAAAAATACGAGGAGAACAAACACATCATCCAGACTAAAAGAAACAGTTACAGCCGCTTAATGCAGGAGGAACAGCTGGTAAAAAAAATCCCTGTTTCTGTGAATGTGTAAATTAAGGAGCCCCATTGTCACTTTGGGGAAAAATATACTACGTGAACACAACATAATGATATTAATAACTCGGAGCACCGAGATATGAATCTGTTCTTTACTAACAAGACCTGTGGAACTGAACAGATGAAGCCTCTTGGATTAGTGATGAAATGCTTAATTTAATCACATGATGTAGCCTCTCCAATGAGCTTTAGATTGACAGACACTGTCTTCACCGACTCTGAGGACACACTGTGGTGGATACATTTGCAATTACTAGTCGAAAAAAACATATGGACCTATTTTCAGGAACGTGACTGTACGCATTTGATATCTAAGTGACAGGATGCATCTGGTGCATCTGGAAACAGGGAGAGATTTAGATGTACTGGGTGTGTTAGTGGCAGGTATTGTCTTAACCAACCATTTGGTTAAGTAAACTTCCCTTATCCTCCCCTTTAAGTTAAGTGGGCACCGTGCAACAGTAGTCTCAGTTTGGTGAGGGCTGACTGCACGAGTGTCTGAGAGAGAGAGAGAGAGAGAGAGAGAGAGGGGAGGGAGGCTGTCACAAGGTAAATCTGTAATCTATCTATCCCCCATTCCAAATACATATTTCATTTCGTAGGATACACGTACTTCAAGAGAGGAATAAAAGTATAAGACTATTTCTGATTATCCCGCCGCTAACACACCAAGTACATCAGTAACTCCCACAAGTAAAGAAACGTTGATCAATGCAGACAGTCTGTGTTACTGTGAGCACATTGTTCATATACGTGTCAGGTTGGTAATGTTCGGCTCCAGCAGCTGAGAAAGGTTTATCATTCCCTCTGATGAGGATTTATATCTTTCATAAAGACCGTCATCCGAGTCGGTAAAAGGATTTTGTTGGTCTCTGAAGACCATTGTCCTCTTCAGAGACTAACAATCCATACAGAGCCCCACAGGATCCTCGAAGAACAGTGATGTCACGTTTTACTTCTTGATATGATATCTCCAACTTAACCTGATCCGGAACAGGTTAGCTGTTCATCATAAGTTACCATGGTGATTTACCCCAATAAGAAGTGAACGTGCTTCGTAGGACCTGAAACCCCGAATTTACCCTGAAGTTACCTTGATAAGCACAAATCCGGCTTCGTAGTACAAGGCCCATGTCATGTTAAGGTGATCTGATGTTAATCATAATTAAAAGTATATTATTTTTTGTGTCAGAAAACTGTGGTGAAGTTATTTAATGTCTCATGTTGCTCTGCAGGTATCGCTGCATGTCCAACCCCAACCCCAATCACAACCCCAACCACAACCACAACCCCAACCACAACCACAACCCCAACCACAACCACAACCCCAACCACAACCACAACCACAACCACAACCACAACCACAACCCCAACCCCAACCCCAACCACAACCCCAACCCCAACCCCAACCACAACCACAACCACAACACCAACACCAACACCAACCACAACCCCAACCCCAACCCCAACATCTGGTGTGAGAAAGTTGTCGTTTGCCATGAACCTGGACTACAAACCTGCCTACAACAACCCCAGCAATCCAGTTTATCAAGATGTTAATGCCACTGTAAGTCATTGTTTTCATTAAGTGTTGTTAATATATTGTAGAATTATTATCAAGCAGACTTTGTCACTGTTTCAAACAGATTCAAAAGCAAAGTAGGGAGCACATCCCAACCTTAAAATCAGCTACGTTAACAGGATTCAGGTAAGTCACATCTTAATTTGAGAAGAATACATTTCAGCTCCTTGACCAAAAGATAATTTTGATTGTTCACTTTCATTCTCACTCTACGCTCAAATCGCCTGTTCTTGCACTGTGTGACTTTGGTGAGATGGTAGACATCTCTAGTGAGCTGTCCCTAGCTGTCGTCAATTGCTGCAAATGCAGACTATAGATCAGTAAGAAAGGCTCAAACACTCAGAATCAAAATAATAATCACCACTTGAGGCTGCTGTAGCTCAGTAAAATTTGCAATGTGCTGCGAGATGACAGGTATGTTGTGCATTTATATCCTCTAAGAAACAAAGCAAAAGGATTTTTGAAGGATTTTTTTTCTTTGTTTTCCAAGCAACACAGACATGTTTCATGTGACAAAATGACAGCCGTACTGTTTTTAATTTGGATTTTCTTTGGAATTAAATTCTATATTACAGGAGTGGAAGCACCGTCGTGGATTACAGCATCACAGCAACTGCATTTGAAGAAAGCCAAATCGAAGCATTAAAACTTGGGATATTTACAAAACTGGCAGAAAGCTATCGTATGATATTTGACAGTAAGTCGGTTTCTGGTAGACATAAAATATTATCTTTTTTGTAACAATGTGTACAGATGACTGTATATTAACTGCCTGGTCTTCCTTTTTTTTTCAAGGCCCAACATCCATAACGTTTGCTCCCCCTTTTTTGGGAAGTCGTGTGATTTTGAATTGTGGTCCAATACCAACTTATCTCAATTTCAATGGCAGCTGGACCGCAGAGTGGAGACGTGACGGCGAGTTAATACTTGAAGATAGTCTACACAGTTTAGGGAAAAACAGGGAAAGTGGAAATTTAACAGTGACAAGATTTTATCGCACTGACAATGGTAAGACATAGATCCATTGTTGCAGTAAATAGATGATTTGAATGTCTTCTCATCACGTCTTGTTTTCAAACCGTTCACATTTGCAATTCAAGTGGCGTCTAGAAGTTCTCCTTGTGCTCTGACCTACTGTAAACAATTGCATAACTCTGATTGGCTGTATGGCAATTGTAACCATCTGCCGTTTAGCCTGACACACCAATGCCCAAAAACATGTCATCTGGTCATGGTCAGGGTTGGGTCAGATTACTTTGAAATGTCATTGTCAATGTTTGTATTTGTGTTTGTGTTTTCAGTTACTTAACACAAATTACATGGTAATTTATGTTATTAGTAATGTAATCCATCGTGAGACAAAAAGTGTCTGAATATTTGGGCATTACGTTAAAAGATATATTTTGGTTTCCAATTTATCTTCAAAAATGTACATGACATGTCATTTATAGAACAGACAGGTATGCTGTATGTTACCATATGTTAATGCTAAATTAAGCCTGCTTGCTTTGTTGCCTTGTCACTGGATGGGACTGTTATCCAATATCTCAATATCTTTGAGTATTATTTTGGCAAAAGTGGTTTTCCATTGATTCAACCTTCTATTTTCAGGAAACTACGAATGTAGGCTGGAAGAAAGACACCTCTTCAGACAGAAATCCGACACATCTTTCTCTTATAAGGACACACCCTTAGTCCGAGTATCACCAGTGAAACAAAGGGTCAAGTGTGAGGTGGGAAAGAGTGTGTCACTGACGTGCTCTGTCAACAGCCCCTACGAGGTTGAGTTTAAAGATGTAGATGGATCCGATAAAGGTAAGCCGCCAACAAACCCAAAAGGAGTTCATTTACATATTGATGTTCTAAGACGGTCATTTTCGATGATGTGTGAGTGTTTTCCTTAATGTTAATACACAGGTGGTGAAATCACTCATATACATGAAATTGAGGAGTGTCCAACCTCGATGGAGAAGTTCACTTGTCAATTGGTAAACTCATCTGAATTTAAAAATGAAATAAGACTGGAGTTCACCACGGGGGGTAAGTGTTACTCCAGTTTTTAGAAGCATATTTAATACAGGTTTAGGCCAATGTTTTTCCTGTGGTTACAAGTAGTGACGTGAAAACCCACTTGTTTCTCTCTAGCCTTCTTATGTGTCGATGAAAGTGAGTTTGGCATTGGAAATCTTGGTGACCGGGCTGAAGGTGCTTGTGATTCAACTGAGGTGGGGAAAAGGATAGCAGAGTGTCAGGGAAATGGAACCTGGAAAGTTGTAGAAGAACAATGCATCCTAAAGGAAATTCAGGAGCTGCTTGACCAGTCTGAGGTAATCTAGCTCTCTTACTTATTCCGGGTTCATGTACTCCCTCTCTCCACGGCTAACACACCCACAACAAGAGCTGGAGAATTCAATTTTGTCAATTGGTTGGAGGATTTTGATAGACATTGTTGCACAAAATAATCCAAGTGTAATTGCAGGAATTTGAGGGAGGGCAAAATCGGAACTTAAACCAATAAGTCCTGCTCTTAAACTAAAGACCACTCTTGAATAAAAATAGGCATACTGAATAGTGTCATAGTGTCCTCCCTCACAAACACCCAAATGTCTTTATTATTTGAAGTTTGAGGACATTCACTGAACTAGCTTCTCTGATATCTAGCGGCAGTGTGTTCCACAAATTTGGAGCATTATTTACAAAAGCTGAATCTTTGATTTTCTTGTTGCTGTTGTTGAGAACTGCTGATAGATTTGCTGCAGATGATCTCAGAGTTATAGAGGAGACATCGTCAACTAGAGTGTCAGCTATGTAACTCGGTCCGAGCCCATTCAGAGCCTTGTATGTAAGGAGGAGAACCTTAAAGTCAATCCTGTGTGTTACAGGTAACCAGTGCAGAGCAGCTAGAACTTCACTAATGTGTTATCTCCTCTTGGAGCTACAGAGTTCTAAATTAGTCTCTAATGTTTTCTTTGGGAGGCCCCTGAAAAGTGCATTACAGTAATCCAGTCAACAAGAAATGAAGACATAAATCCGCTTCTCAGCATCTATCTGATTTACAAATGAAAAGACCTTGAAACTAAGATATCACCTAGACTTGTCACCTCTGATATTAGAATTTAACAAACTTGAACTTGGTTTACTTATTTTACTCACAGGTTGAATGAAAAAAGGTGAACTTCTTTTCCATAATGGCACCTTTAGGTTTTTCTCCCCTGCTCCGTGGAGAGAATTGCCCACGAATGAAGCTCACTTTAATTCCACAGTTCATACTGTATACCTCCCAATCATGACATTTTTAGCTTCACTTCTGTATTGTGTCACACTGTGCCACCTGACAGCAATAAACAACACTGCAGAAACTGAGTTGGTCATACCCACATGCCCTTGAGTCAGGTTAATGGATAAAAGCTTATACCCAATTATCAGTAAATAAAAATTGTATACATACAGCACTGACTTTAATTTGAACCCTTTTTCTTTTTCATCTCACAGTTCCTGACTAATAATTCACTGGCAGCATTCCTGAAACAACTCAGAAATGTCACTCTCCGGTTCAAAGAGAAGGTGGTTGAATCATCGCCCAACATTAATGCCATCGTTGAAATATTCGATAATGTAGCAGACACTACATCATCTTTAAATATCTTGATAACTGAAACTGAAATGAAGGTATGTGAAGCGGTCTGCTGCAGAGATATACTCTACACATGACCTAAACAATACATGTATGCAAAATATATACTGTATTTTTACATCACCTAATGTCCACTTACCTTTCAATTCTCTCCTAGGATATCCTATTCACTGCAGATGTCCTCACTGCAGATGAGTCAAGGCAACAATGGGACTTTCTAAACACCAAATCCACTGTAAAGAGCTCAGTAGCAAAACGTAACGTCCGCAAAGCTAATACTGCCAGCTCATTATTTTTGCAGTCTCTTGAGACTATAACAAATAACATTAACAGTAACTCTTTTGAGATTGTTACACCTTCTATTCTCTTGAACAAAACCACATTCACAGACAACTTCAGTGGTGACTTTAATTCTTCAGTGGAGATAGACATACCAGAGGCTAATGGAGGAAATAAGTCGATCACTGTGATAACATTTTCCTCAATGGATAACGTGCTCCCAGCAAGAGACGAAGTCAATTCAACCCTCAATGTCATCAATGGGAAGGTCGTGCTTGTCCAGTCCGTTGGCACCGTCAATAATATTTCCTTTGCCTTTGATATCATCAACAATACTCTGGGGAACCCACAGTGTGTTTTCTGGAACTTCAGCCTCTTCGATGGCCTGGGAGGATGGGACGACGAGGGCTGCAATTTGACATTCAACGTTAACAACACCGTCACCTGCACATGCAACCATCTGACCTCCTTCTCCATCCTTATGTCGCCCTCTGTTCCTGATTTCCCTCTGTTGGATTATATAACCTATATTGGAGTTGGCATATCCATGGCCTCCTTGGTTATATGCCTCATCATTGAAGCTGTCATATGGAGAAAAATTCGAAAGAGCACCACCTCCTACTTGCGTCATGTGTCCATTGTTAACATTGCTTTGTCCCTCCTGATTGCAAACATTTGGTTTATTATTGCAGCAGCCATCTCAGATGCAGAGGTGAAAAACCAACCAGCATGCACTGCGGCCACCTTTTTCATCCATTTTTTCTACCTAGCCCTGTTTTTCTGGATGTTAGCCTCAGCTCTGCTTTTGCTCTACCGCACAGTCAGTGTGTTTGGTGGGGATTTGTCAAAGCGTTCTTTGTTGGCTATCGGATTCTGTTTAGGCTATGGGGCACCCCTCATCATTGCAATCATAACCATAGCTGTAACTGCACCCGCAAACACCTACATCAGAGAAACTGGGGTCTGCTGGCTCAACTGGAATCAGTCCATGGCTCTACTGGCATTTGTGATCCCTGCACTGATTATAGTGGTAATAAACCTGGGCATCCTGTTTGTGGTGTTGTACAAAATGTTGAGGAGAAGGGCAGTGGTAGATGCTGCACAGGCCGCAGAGAGGAACGCTCTTGTGGTTATCGCTCGGACTTTGGCCTTCCTCACACCATTTTTTGGATTAACTTGGGGTCTGGGAGTTGGAACTATGACTGACCCACACAATATAGGAATCCATGTTGCATTTGCATTCTTCAATTCACTGCAGGTAAAATCATAGTGTTTGCTAATACTCTTATGGTGTGTTCACTCCGAAACAAGGCACAAATTTTTGCGACGTCCTAAACGTGCTGAGGGATAATTTCTGTTTAATCCAGATTTAATCAACACAAAGGGGGAGTATTAGCCTGTTCTATTAGGGGAGAGAGGATGACTACTATCTGAAGCGTTGCAGTGTTGGACATTTGTTGAAATGCCGGGGAAATCAGTGCCGTTGTGTGTGGGTCCATTAGCCCACCCGGTACAGCACACAGCTCGGGGACTGTCACCGCCTCCTACTGGAGCTTTCCAGCACTCCCTGAGGCTGAGCAGTGACTGCTCTGATCACTCTCTAGCTTAGGTCAGTGCCAGGACTGAGTCCGCTAATAGGATGACGCGACATCGTGTCTCACGAATTTGACGCCTGAGTTCAAATATTTCAACTCGAACGTAAAGGGCTCCAAATGTGCGTCTAGATGCATCTCTGAGTTTTAATGAAATTCATTCAATTTGTGCCGCGTTTTTTGTGAACACACCATTTCAGTTATTTTACGGCTTCTTAATCATGCTCTTACCTGATACCACTTTTTGTCTTTATGAAGGGTTTCTTCATATTGTTGTTTGGAACACTGTTGGACAAAAAGGTAAGTTTGACATAAAAATCTAAGTTTGGATAATTGAAGGCAAAATCCATTCTGAAATACAATCAACATTTTAACATCTTTAACATTGAATTCCTAAGGTTTAATATATGAATATAATGCAGTATCTAAAATTTAGTGACAATAAGTAATGAAACTAATTCTCAGATATTGCTAGAGCAGCCGTTGTAATTTTACAGATAAAGACATTTTCTGGTTTTAATCTCTTTGGTAAAGTTAGGGTGCATTTAAAAAGAAAACACAAGGAGCTTGCCAGTAGCCTTGGTTTTTAGAGAGGATATACAAAACGACAGCAATAATTGATCTTCTGTCCGTACAATTAGAGGAAAACAATGAAACTAATCAGTGCTAAATTGTAGATTGTTAATTGGCTAACAGATTATTTGCTTTTTGATTATGCATTTTTCTGCCAAACTAATAAAAACTGCCACAATATTTAACTATTTCATTAGCTTATATCAAACTTCCACATTTTAGTCAAGTTTGTCTGTTATTAAAATGAACTTTGAATTTTCTGAAACAATCATACTTGCTCTTGTAGTTTCCCAGGACAGGTTGTAGATTGTCCTGCAGAATTGGGCTCATTTTGATGTCTTGCTGTGGTTGGAATATTTGGTCCTCTGGTAGACCTATTGGGCATGAAAGATAACTAAATAATATCCAGTGACCAAAGTGGGCTGGAGTGGACCGCCCCTCGTACCCAACACAAAATAAATCTGCTCAGCAGGTCATTAATATGGACCAATGGAATTCAAGTTAGCTGAATTTGGCCATTAATGACCTTTTAAAAAAGTTGTATGTGCTTATTTTTGAGGATTATCTGTTCAGGTGCGGACAGAAATAGCATTGATGTCACAGACATCCAGAAGTGGGACACAGGTAAGAACATGCTTCTAAATCACATTGATTTGTTTTTTGTTTGGGAGAATCAGGGTTTGTTTTTTAAATATTGTGGTGAATCAAGTATAATCTTATATTCTTATTTTAGAGCACCAGCGGTGGAACGTCATCATCAAACGGACTGGGCATTTTCCGCAACTGGAGAAGAGGAAGAGGTAAAGCAACAGTTTAGACAGAAAGACAGATGCTTTCAAAACACTGGTTTAGTTGTTTTATTACCCAGGTTGTGGTGTTCAGTCAGTCCAGTACTTTGGTCTAAACCAGGAATTATCGAACCTTACCTAGGGAGCATTTTTTTCCCAGAAAGAAAAGGAAAATATCTGTCCGGAGCACAAAAAATATTTGATGCTGAAACAATACATGAGCATAGACGTCAACATGTTAACATGACAACATAATGTGAGCATTTTAGCATGCTGACCTCACCAAAGCTCAAATCACCACTGCGAGAAATGCTCTTTGAAATCCATCCTATTTTGTAACCGCAAACCTAATTGTGTTGTTTTGTGAATGTTTTTCCAGATGGTTACAACGTGTCATCTAATGAATCGGGTGCATCGCACTCCTTCATCAACACGTGATGATCGGCTTTGGAAAACCAACTATTACACAATTTTCTTTTCTTCATTGCAGCGACAAACAAGGAAAGATGATCAAATGTTTATTTAAATCATAATTTGAAGATTTTTATTTAGTCAAAGCATTGCTCACAACAACACTGATGCAATTAGCATAAACGATTTATTTAGTATTACATACTTTTTGTTAATGTAAAATATAAATGGTATTGTATGAATGATTTGATCGTATGAATGATCATGTTTTTCTTTTCTTTTGTTATTTAATATATTTTGTCTTGTTTACACAGTCACATTATGTGAACTGGTCAGGTCCCCATTGAATGTAGTGATTTACATTCTATGGTGAAGACACACATCAAGGTTTGTGTAAGATTAGGATTTGGCAAGTAGTGGTAATGGTACAGGGTTAGATTAAGTAACTAAGAAATTAAGTCAATGACATCAGAACTCTTCAAGACATGGCTGTGTGTGTGTGTGTGTGTGTGTGTGTGTGTGTGCGTGCGTGCGTGTGTGTGTGTGTGTGTGTAATAGACAATCAAATGTCCACAAAGTAGATGCAAAATGGTTTGTTATGGTTTGCCAATCAAATCAGTTACACAAGGCAAAATTGTGTTACACAGATCAGTGAACTTGTTTACTTAAGGGGTGGCAAGTTGTCTTAGTATCAGGTAAATGGAGCACCAGGAATCACTCACAGGTTAGGGTTGATAATTTTGGTGTGTGTGTGTGTGTGTGTGTGTGTGTGTGTGTGTGTGTGTGTGTGTGTGTGTGTGTGTGTGTGTGTGTGTGTGTGTGTGTGTGTGTGTGTGTGTGTGTGTGTGTGTGTGTGACATACACAACAAATGCTACTTGATATTCAGTGTGGTTTTTTTGCAGTCGTCCACTGCAACATAAAACTGAAAAAGTCGCAAGATCACAGTTTTAGAGGGTAGTAGTGGGTGACATGGTGACGAACAAATGATACAGAAATGTTCAACTTTATCAAAGCTCCATCAATCCTGTTCTTTCAATTGTATTTCAGGAACTTGAATTCTTAGTACTGAAATTGCAGAAGTAAACATTTCAGTTATTTTGCCTTTATTGTTTTTGCCTGGGAGTGAAAAACAAAGCAGCACAGTGGAAGTAACAAAGAAGCCCATTGAGAGTCACTTCATTTATGTAAAGTAAGTCTCCTGCAGAACCACAGGCAACAATGACTGGCACAGAGTATAAAAGTCACACTACCCGTGTTTTTATATAATGCATTTGACAGTGTAATAAGTAATATTTGTATGCCTCCACGTCATTATGGGGCTGTTTGCCGTCTCCCATTCTTATGATATCTCCAGAATCCTTAAGGAAATTTCTTTAAAGTTGGTATAAATATTCACTTGGACTCGAGGATGAATTGATTCAATTTTGGTCAAAGATCAAGGTGACAGTGACACAGTCACAAAGCATATTTATTTGCCTTATGAAAGCAATATCTCCAGAATGAATTAACTTGTTTTTGTAGCCAAAAGTGAAGGTGGCCTTGCATAGTATTTTATTGTTTTCCCTAAAGTGATATCTCAAGATCAGCAAACATTCACTTTGATTCAAAGATGAGGTGATAAGATCTTTTCATGTTCGAAGGTCAACTTTGTTGTGAATACGATATATCAGGCATGCCCAAAGGGAATTTCATTACATCTGGCAAAAACATTCACTTGGACTGAAGGATTACTTGGTTAAAATTTGGTGGTCAAAGGTCAGTGTCACGGTGGGTTCTCGAAGCATGTTTTTGCCATCTTGAATGTGATATCTCAAGGCCCCCATGAGGAAATTTCTTCTACACTTGACCAGTTGTCACTTAGACTCAAAGATGAACTGATTAGATATCAGTGGACAAAGGTCACGGTGACCTTATATGGATGGAAGTGAATGAAGAAAAGATCTATGTTGACTTAAATTGTTGTCAGAGGCATACAACCGCAGTGCCTTATTTTTTATATTTAAAATTGTTTTTCTAATAGAGCTTATGTGTAGCTTAAATAAATGATGTGTTTGTCAGTAAAGAAAAGTTCTGTGTAATTAGAATTAAACCGTTTAAAACCCCATCTAACCTTCTGTGTCAGTCCGGCACATTCTTTTGCACTCTGGTATATTACATGTCTCTGGTTTTAGCATGTGATTGTGATTTGTGGATTTGTAGTTTTTGAGAATATATTAGTAAATTACTTCCTTCAATAACTACCTAAACTATTCAAGTCAATAGCAATATATAGTCAACGATTTAATAAATTATTCCTCATTATATACCCTATGCTGTTCCTTCATACTCCCATATATAAACTACTATGTGGACGAGTGGGAAAATACTTAATAGACAATCTTCTCTTTTCAAAGAAGACAACAACAACAAAACCAAGCCACACTTTATAAAACTAAAACATAAGATTAAAGACTTCATTGACTTCAAAACCAGTCAAATCATGAATGAAGCAAAACACAAAGAAGTGATTACCCAGTGGTATCCAGCTGCAGTTTCAAATGAAAGACAAAAATTTAGAAGAATTTATATGTTAAAGAAACAATCAGTGAGGACAAATACTTAAAATCATTGTATTGCAACCAAGGGTGTTACTCTATGGAACGGCTGTGATGGCAATATGAAAACATGTCCGACATTTTATAAATTTGAATTTAATTGTGATGGGGAAGTAGCACAGTAAGACAGAATAGGATATGTAAATAACTTTATTTGCTTAAATTTTGTTTATCTGCCCTCGCTGTGTCATGCATGTTTATTTTTACTGATTGAGTTTGAGCTGTCTATGAGGAAAGTGGGAATACTGTGGCATTTCACAAAATGTTTTCACTAAATATGAAAAAAGGGGGTAGCACTCCATAAGTATGCACTTCCAGTGCCTTTTTTTCTTACTTACACATATGTTTTATGTTGTAAGATGTTCAAAATAAACAAAAACCTAACCTAATGAGCCTGTGGAGTCATGTGCAAAGCCTGTTATTGTCATTTTTCCCAACAGGGTTAACAATGAAGAGCAACAATTACACATAGGAATTGTTACTGTGCTCAGAATGCAACTATTATCTATTATTTTAGGTATAAGCCTGTTACAGTAGTCAGTCTTGAAATTTAACTTCTTCATGGGGGCTGCTTTAAAATGTCTAAAGAGTTTTTTTCATATGAAAGTCATGACTGTTCTATTGAACAGTTTACAGTGGGAATAAAATAGTAAAACACTTACAGACACAACTGACTGTAGCAGAGGCCAAAGCAAGGATCATTACATCATCTTTGTGTCTCTGCAAATACACAACATGTGTTCGTTTGCTAAAGTAAAGAAAGAAAACATGTTCAGTTTCTATACTCAGCTCTCCATACACTGGATCCTCTGTGTTGCATGGCTAAAATGAGAAGAGAAGTCATGAGAAATTTTCTTTGTTACACAGTTTTGTGGTCAGAGATTAATACATTTTTCACAACATTGTACTTAAGTTGCTGCAACAACCCCACCCTGTTCAGTACTTTCTGTATGTCCTGTCATGAACAGTGGTGAGTATACAAATCTTTTGCTAAACTAAAAATAGCAAGACCACAATTTAAATTGCATTATTCTGAGTAAAAGCATATACAGACGCAGCGGCTCGCCTCTCTTCTCTTCTGGCTTTCTGTTTTTGTGGAACGCACATAACAAACACATCAAGCACTGTGACACACATCATGGATTGAAAATAACACACAATGCACAGCCCACACAGGGACTGCAACTTAAAAAACAAATAATGCTTGTACTATTTGTAAATATGCCTTATTCTATCTTCTGTATAAAGTTATTTGCTGCTATTTTTCATGCTTATATTTCTCTATGTTTGTACACTATAGATTTGTGAGAGAAGCCTTATACAATTTTATTTGTCCTGAGTATAATGACAATAAAGATTTTTGAATTTGAATCTTTGTAAAGTATAACTTTACATGAAATCTAATTTCTCAGGTGAAGTTCGTGTAGCTCTAAATTGTATTCAAGTACAGTACAAATATTTAGTTACTTTACACCACTGATCATACAGTACATTAAGACTCACTCCCTTTCACATTTTACAACCCCAACTCAGAAAACATTGGGATGTTGATAAAAAAAGAAAGCAGTGATTTCTAAATTTAATTTGACTTGTATTGCATAGCAGACAGTATGAACATAAGATAAGATAACTTCATTTTATTTGTAAATATATATCCATTCCTGCCATTCAGGCCTGCAACACATTCCCATAAAAGTTGGGACAAGGGCAATTTAGGGCAAGTAACGAGGTAGAATGATTAAAAAATGAAGTGATTTGAAATAGGTGATGTCAACAGGTGATTGTAATCATGATTTGGTACAAAAGCAGCATCCAGGAAAGGGCTGGCTCTTCAGGAGCAAAGATGGGCCGAGGATCGCCAGTTTGCCAACAAATGTGTGAGAAAATTATTGGCATTTTTAAAAACAGTGTTCCTCAAAGAAGGATAGGAAGGGATTTGGATATTTCCTCCTCTACAGTGCATAACATCATTAAAAGATTCAAGGAATCTGGAGGGAATTTCAGTGCATAAAGAGCAAGGGCGCTAAGCCTAAACTGACTAACCGTGCTCTCTGATCCCTCAGATGACACAGCATCAAGAACCGTCATTTATCTATAACCAATATAACCACATGGGCTCAGGATTACTTTGGCAAACCTTTGTCAAGCGCTACAATACATAGTTACATCCACAAATGCCAGTTAAAACTTTACTGTGCCAAAAGGAAGCCTTATGTAAACCGTGTGCAGAAGCACCGTCGACTTCTCTGTGCTCGAAGGCATCTGGGATGGACCATAACACAGTGGAAACGTGTATTGTGGTCAGACGAGTCAGTATTTCAGGTCTTTTTTGGAAGAAATGGACGCTGTGTACTCCAGAACAAAGATGAAAAGGACCATGAACAATGGTGAGGCTGGTTGTTGACTTACCAGCAACAAGTCCAAAAGCCAGTGTCTGTCATGGTATGGGGTTGTGTCAGTACCCTTTGCAAATGTTTTTACACTTTCTCTGAAAGTGCTTAGAGATTTTGGAGCAGCATTTGCTGCCTTCAAGACGACATCTTTTCCAGAGACATCCATGCATATTGCAACCCTACTGTTGCACACCTTAAGACTTGTTTGCATGAAGAATGGGACTAAATGACACCTGAAACGCTTCATCACGTGGTGTCTTAAGTCCCTAAACGTCTTTAAAGTGTTGTGTAAAGGATTGCAACATTACAAAGTGGTAAATGCTTTACCGTCCCAATTTTTTTTTAAATATGTTACAAAAGTGTTTATTTTGAAAAAACAATACAATTTATGAGGTCAAACATCAAATAATGTGCTTTTAATTTTAAGTGTAACATACCGTCCCAATTTTTTCTGATTTGGGGTTGTATGTTGCAACCTTATGCTTAAACTATTAAAAGTCATAATGACGAGATGAAAACCATGTATTATCAAAATGTATCGAAAGGAAAAACATTGCAGAAGCAGGTCTGTCATTATATTTTGACATTTTCAACTGATCCTGTAATGGCTGCAAATCAGAAAATCTTTAGTGAGTTCATCGTGATGGTCAAGGATCCTCATCCTGTGGGGTCAGCACTGAACGGGACTGGTTACATGCGACAGGCATCTACTGTCGGACCGCCTGAAGCAGAGCACTCGATTTGATTAAACAAATATCCATGGAAATTAAGAGGCTCTGTGCATGTGCTGACTGCTCCAGCTGACGCGGAGACATGCCATCAATGCAAATGGTCTTTGAACACAAAGCCTGGTCATCATTCTTTCCCATAGCATACTGTAGCCCCACCCCAAAACGCGCACACATGCACACACACTGTCCAGTCTAACCCAGCCCCTCTGATCTATGTGCCCACTTACCTTCACTCCAATATTGGTGTGCACCTGTTTGCCATGAAGCACAGTTGGATTTTTGTTTGCTAATTTCAGCAAAGATGTGTTAATCTTCTGTGTAAAGCCAAGGTAAGAGCTTTTCATCTCTGTGTTTTGCGATCTGAACAGAACCTATTAATTATTTGAACCAGAGAGAATTAAGATACTAATGCAACACCATGAAATCATGTCAGGCAGGATTTTAAAAAGTTTTTTAACAACCATATCCTTAATTCCTGTCATCCCCATTTTTGTTACCTCCGCTAAAGAGGTTATGTTTACCTGTCCTGTTTGTTTGTAAGCAATTTTACACAAAATACATGATTTCCATGAGAAAAGGGTGTGGTATGGGTCAAGGAAGAAGCCAATAAAGTTTGGTGCAGATTTGAATCAGGGGGGAGATTCAGGCTTTTTTCTTTCTTTAACATTGCAAGAGGGTGTTTTTCAACTTTTTATACTCTTTTCCCAGGGAATAATTAATTGATCTCGATGGGGGGAAAAAATCAGGCGCATTTATGGAACTGAGTGTGTGCAATTTGGTGGAACTTGACTGAATTTAAGGGGACTGTCGGGCCATGGCGGGTCTACGGGTCATTCTAGTTTCTGCATGTAAAGCCCTCACCCTTGTGGTCAAGTCAAAACCGAAATCCTTTTCCTTAGAAAGCGAAAAATTTAGCATACTAGTTTTGTTCCAGCAACCAAACAACAGAGAACTAAGCAGTTTCAGTGATCAGATTGAGGTAACCTTTATTGGAGAAGAGACTTAGTGACCGTCTTTGCAGATTTAGAGTAAGTAATTTAGTGATTCATTTTAATTGGAGAGCTGGTTCTGAAGAAAGTTTTTCTAGGGCTGTGAAAATCTTTTGGTCCTGGAAATTGAAAACTGAGGTAATGTGTAATTAAATGAAATACAGTAAATTGAGTAAATAAGAGCTTAGACGTAACTTATAACTTCTTAAAACTTGACTTCTGTGACGTATGTAAAGCTAATGATGTTATCTTGTAATTCAAAAATAACAGTGTATAAAGAAAGCATCAACACCTCTAGCAGTGTCAACAATAAGGGTCAAGCTTTACATATGATTTGAATATCATATAAATGACGTATTATTATAATTTAATTCAAATTAAATTAAAATAATAATATAGTAAAAATGTAATAATATTATGTTACATATAATTATCATTATTATTATTAAGTGTGATATTTTCCCATAATTTTAAGGGACATTGGATGACCCTGTATGTATTTGTGTAAATACAAGCAGCCAAGTGCATATTCATTCACCAGACAAGGTTGAACGCTCGTCTGTGGTTCCTCCTCCGCTGTCTCGCTTGGGTGGAACGTTAACAGGTGAGCCTGCAGATTTGTTGTCATTGAAAAGTAAGGCAGTTGCATGGTGCTGACTTCACTGATAGGACGAGTCTGATCGGTCGAGCTGACTGTGATCGCCCTCTGCTGGATCACTTCAGACAGTCTGATGAGCTTCTAGACCAGGGGTATTCAACTAAAATTTAAAGAGGTCCAGTTAGAGAAAATTTCTTGAAGCCAAGGTCCGGAAGATCATAATGTCTAACTATTTAGTGTGATATATATTTAAGTAGCCTAGTAGTTGTATCAACATCTGCATGTACTAAATACCTGACTGTCAAATCAAATGAATTCAGTACGATTCAAAAACGTTGACAATATTTATTGTCACGTAACATAGAACTGAACATATATGTATGATTGCAGATATGTATAATGTTCTCTCATTAACTAAATAAAAGTAGGGCTGCATTTCAAAATAAGAGAAAATAAATAAAATGTGAAAATTGTGCATGTTCAAATAAAGGGCTTAACTTCAGAAAAATAAAATAAAGGGAGCAAAAGCTTGAATTTCCCTTTTTCTGTTTCACATCTTGACTCAAAAGTCTCAACCAATTTTACAGATAATAAATCTCAACACATCTTAACAATTGAACAGTTTTAGAATCACTTTCTTCCCCTCTTATATCCCACTCCCCCACTTTGTTCGTCTGTTTCTCTCCCTTTCTCCGTCTCACTCCTGTTTCTCTCCCTTTCTCCGTCTCACTCCTGTTTCTCTCCCTTTCTCCGTCTCACTCCTGTTTCTCCCCTTTCTCCGTCTCACTCCTGTTTCTCCACTTTCTCCGTCTCACTCCTGTTTCTCTCCCTTTCTCCGTCTCACTCCTGTTTCTCTCCCTTTCTCCGTCTCACTCCTGTTTCTCCACTTTCTCCGTCTCACTCCTGTTTCTCTCCCTTTCTCCGTCTCACTCCTCTGTTTCTCTCCCTTTCTCCGTCTCACTCCTGTTTCTCTCCCTTTCTCCGTCTCACTCCTCTGTTTCTCTCCCTTTCTCCGTCTCACTTCTGTTTCTCTCCCTTTCTCCAGCTCACTCCTCTGTTTCTCTCCCTTTCTCCGTCTCACTCCTGTTTCTCTCCCTTTCTCCGTCTCACTCCTGTTTCTCTCCCTTTCTCCAGCTCACTCCTCTGTTTCTCTCCCGTCTCACTCCTGTTTCTCTCCCTTTCTCCGTCTCACTCCTGTTTCTCTCCCTTTCTCCGTCTCACTCCTCTGTTTCTCTCCCTTTCTCCGTCTCACTCCTGTTTCTCTCCCTTTCTCCGTCTCACTCCTTGTTTCTCTCCTTTCTCCGTCTCACTCCTCTGTATCTCTCCCTTTGTTTTCTCTACCTGTATCTCTATCTTTCTTTTTCTTTCTACCGTCTTTTCGTGTGTAACTTGCCTCTAACTCTCTCATCTGTCTGCACTGTAGAGTCGCAATGTTTACCGCCTGGAATGCACAGACTTGATTGGCTGAGTGGTATCACGTGGGATGGCTTAACTCGCATGCAATTGGTCTGTGCGTTTCCTCATCCGCTAAACCACTACCGTAAAGACTACAAAAGCTGCGCCGGTTACAAATAGAAGCGCCCCGTCAGGTTTTAAATCATAACCTTCTGTTTTGGCTGTAGGTCCGGGTCCGTACGGGACGGCTTCTGGGTCCGGACCCGGACCGCGGTCCGCCTGTTAGTGACCTCTGTTCTAGACTATATTTTGCATTCGTACAGGTTTGTTTTTTACCCCAACGTTTGATTCAATGTTTGAATTTCAAATAGTAGCAAAAAGTAACAGACCTATGACTCATGTTGCAGTCACTTGAATGGAAAAGTTGTCCATTGTTCAGTAACCACAACCTAACAGTGGCTAAAATAACTCCATGAAAATGAGGTGGGCATGGACTGCACCACATCAGCAGGCCCTGAACCATATGTGGGCAGGAGTGAACAGTAAGCAGTGAAAACCACCAGCTCCTTGTTTGTGTTCATAGCTCAAATGCAAAGCAATACAAATAATAACCCTGATTACAGCATATGAGCTCCCCGTAGTTTGTAAGGAAACACAGAAAGCTGCTTATAAGAGCATAAAAAAAACCAAATATCAAATCAAATATAGATCGGAGGGTGTTGAGAAAGTAAACAACAAATCTATACAACTTCAGTATTTGACAACAAGCCTTTGTATTAAGTATTTATTGTATTGCAATGTTTGTCATTACAATTTTTAAGCCATATTTGATTTGAAAGTCCATGAGCATAGATACTACAATGTACTCTTGGTTGGCCCTTTATCGATAACCTGACCTTGGGTATTGCTTGTAGAGAAGAGAGTATGTGTTCTTTTGTCTTTTCTATGCTCTATTCTCACAATGGTGTACAGATGTAATGTGTGAGGATGGTCAAAAATTCCTCATTATCCAAGTGTCCACAAGCCCAAACATTCATATTCGCCTCGAAACATCTACATTAAACAAACATTTACACCATGTTTTTAGCCTAATTGTCAACTACTGGAAGTGGCGATGCTGGTGGACGTAGCCATACGAAAGCGCACCACACTTGTGCCCTAGAGCAGCGGTTCCCAAACTTTTTAGGGCCACGCACCCCCTTCTACATCCCGACCGGTTTCACGCACCCCCAATTCCCCACACCTTTAAAAAAAAAAAGCGCAACAGAGCCTATTTATAGCCGCATTAAATGCATCATCTTTAATCATGAACACATGATCAGAACACACGTAACAAAATAATCAAGAGATCGCAACAATGCGCTCTCACATTCGAATGAAACTAGTACACTGCAACAAAGTTTCAATAAATTTCAACAAAGTTACACAAGCCGCCACTTTTAAAGAGCAAAGAGGATGGCGAGGACACACGCACAGGCTCAGAGGCAGATTTTTCCATCATGAGAGAACATGGGGAAAAATGCTGTCATAACAGCGGTTACGGAAATTAGAACACCATTAATCTGATCAAATTACAATAAAGTTACACACGATCCACCACGTAAAGAGCAAAGAGTGGCACATGCATAGGCTCAGAAACAGATATGGATAAAAAAGATGATCCATTAGAGGATTTTCAAGTGCAGCGCAGGTGGCTCAGCCTGCAGCAAGAGAGAGAGAGAGGGAGAGGGAGGGGGAGAGAGCACTATTACATTTTTCCTCTCGCGCACCCCCTAGAGGCAGCTCGCGCACCCACCACACTTATCCCTGCCCTAGAGTGTGTGCGGTTTTCCGGATGTGTAAGTGCATATGTTAACGCGGCTCCGAGGAGGATATCAGAGGACATTTAGGCTAATAACATGGTGTTAATGACGCTGTTGACTTGACCACCTCCACTCAGAAGGCGGCACAGGTTCTAGTCCAGGCTCTTGTCATCTCAAACCTAGACTATTGTAACTCCCTCCTGGCTGGTCTGCCTGCTAGTGCCATCCGACCTCTGCAGCTCATCCAGAATGCACCAGCTCAACTGGTCTTCAACCAACCTAAGTTCACTCACACCACTCCTCACACACTAGTTCTTGCATACCGTGCTGCGAATGGATCGGGCCCAGCCTACATCCAGAACATGGTGAAACCTTACACCCCAGCCCGTCCACTCCGCTCTGCATCTGCCAATCGGCTTGTTGCTCCCTCACTGCGAGGGACACCCAGCCACTCAACAAAATGGAACAAGCTCCCCATTGACATCATGACAGCAGAAAGACTACACATCTTCTGACTACACCTTGTTAAAGAAGATGATGTCTAATAACAATCGTCAACTCTGGTGTTTATATTGAAAAAATATATATTAAGTTTAGCGGACTTGGTCTTATGCTACTTCAGTCCATCCTCCTTAAGGGTGGAGACGTTCATTCTGAGATGTTTGTTTGCACATCAGTTGTAAAGAGTGGTTATCTAAGTTACCATAATCTTTAGTTCCAACCAGTCCGACCTCTGAATCTGTCATCAACAATGTGTTTCTGCTAACAAACCTGCTGCTCATTGAATGTTTTTTTCTCCATTTTGAGTAAAAAGTTTCTGAAATATTATTATATGTCTGGCACGAACAATCATGTCAGCTGCCACATAGTAGGCTAATTAAATAATTGGATTTAGCAGGTGTACATGTGTTTCCTGTGAAACACATGTACACATGTTCACCTCTTTTGCTGGGCAACAGCAACAAGGGCAGCACAAGCTGGTGACACGATCGCAGAAAGTCTCTATACACCAGAACATCTGATTTTGGCTTTTGTGCTCTACACAACATGACATGTAGATGCAGCCCCTGAATCCAGATACATCTTATGTGTTTGTGTATTTGTGAGGCAGTTCATTGTCATTCTCATCTGACATGTTTTCCCCCCAGAGTAACAATGTTTTCCAGAGTGTGTCTGATTCTGATCGGAGCTGCGTACATCTACTATCAGGTAAATATGCTTCTCAGTCTGGGTTATATACTTTAAGACAGAAATATAACCAAGTGAATGTTTTGAATATACCCACTGTAATTCTGTCTTTATACTCTTATTACATTTTTGTTCAATCAGTTAAATCTTGCATGTATAATAACATTAATTGACTAAATATTAAAAAGACCAAATAGAACTTTGTATTTACTGTAGAGCCTCTGTAGCCATTTTTCCTCTGCAGGTATATAAACATGTATATATTTTAATTTGACATAAGACTGAATCATGATAGAAAGTATAAATCTGTTGTTTACCTGTTCTTGTCATTGCAGGTCAATGCAGCAGGTGAGTCGTTTGGCAACATTGTCATACATTCAATACGATTTTTCAGAAACCTCCGTAAATTGGACAAGAATTAAAGGGCTGAGTTCACCATTATATAAATAGGCCAAATTGTGTAGAATTTTAGATACATTACAATAGAACTGTTAGCGGATTCCTCATGGGGCAGAGAAAACTCAGTGGCAGATCCTTGGGCGGGGCCAAGGGGGCATTAGCCCCAGCTGATATCTGATTGGTCCATGAAGTGCCCCTGTCCCGGCAGTAATTTTTTTATATAAACGAATCACTTAAAAATTATATTACAATAAATGTGACAATTTGCAGCATTTCCCACAGAACTAATTCAGTCTAAGGCAGTAACAGGTATAAAAGTGCATGTGCATGAAGGTCACCCTCATGCACAAAATTTTTTAAAGCCGTTTTCAAACATTTGGTTACAGAGTTTACCACTAGTCTGCCTTTCATACATGCAAAACACAGCGGTGAAAGGTATCTATTGACAGTAAATAATCCTAGTGATGTTTTCACTCGTGTGTTTCATCTAAATTGTACCAATTGTTGTTTTCTCTTCTTTAGAATAGGCCCTTTATATTTAAATACTGAATATTTACATCAGGGGTGGGTCTTTTTGGAGGCCGCCATGTTTTTTAAAGTCGTCAAAAGTGGACAAACTAAACACCTTTTCAGTTTTTATGACAACTGAAGGCTACCCCATGTTCTCTTTCATGCTTGGAAGGGGCGAGTGAGATGATGGGTATTCAGCTGCAACATGCAACTTCTCCACTAGATGTCACTAAATTCTACACACTGAAACCTTAAAGCTAACTACAAAGGAGGGAGGTCCACACAGCAACCATTTAAATAAACAATGATTTATTGAAATCAAATCAAAATTAAGCAAAGCATAGTAGGTTTGATCAGTAATCAGCAGTAAGGGGTGGGTGTTGGGTGATGTGTAACTGCCGGTGTGAGTTAAAGGTTCAGTGTGTAGAATAGAGTCACATCTAGTGGTGAAGTTGCATGTTGCAGCTGAACACCCCTCACCTCACCCTCCCCTTCCAAACATAAAAGAGAACCTGTGGTAGCATTCAGTTGTCATAAAAACTCAAAAAGTGTTTAGTTTGTCCAGTTTGAGCTACTGTAAAAAACGTGGTGGCATCCGTAGAGAGGACCCGTTACTGATGTAAATATAAAGTATTTTAAATATAAAGGGCCCATTCTAGAGTAAAGAAAACAATAATCATACGGTTTACATGATCACACACAAGTGACAACATCACTAGGATATTTTCATATTTTGTTTCTGCCAATAAATCCCTTTTAGCTGAATCTTACACACTGAACCTTTAACATAAACGATCTGTAACCATAGCTAAACTAAAAACAAACAAAACAGAACCAAACCCAAAAAGCTCTTATCAGGAGGGAGAGAGAGAGCGAGCCATCTTGATACTATAGGGCTACACTCTCTTATGTATCAGATTATTTAAATGTATTATTTAAACTGTGTTGCTATAAATGCAAAAAGATAACACACAAAAGTATTGTTTTGTAGAGGTCTACATTGGTGAGCTGGAAGTGGAAAATAACATCACGATGGAGTCCCAGACTATCTTGTCACTTTTGAAAATGTCAGTCCAGGTGAATGGAGGTTCCGACAACGTGACGATCACAGAAATCGAACTGGTTTCAGGTATGTTGCAGGAGCACTTTCTTCTTTCTGTGGTTATTTCATACTGTGAGAGGGGAAATAGAGGGAGTTGGGAAGCAGGATGCACTGCTAAGATGAAAATTGTATTTGATTTATTTCACATGCATACAAACTGGTGGCTGTTTCATGAAATATATTTGAATTATTAAGACTTTTTTATGTATAGCATCACTAAACCTAACACTGGCAAATCAACAGGTCTCCCTCATCTGGTTAACACTCAGCTCAGTGTTGACCAACCTACTATGAGTTAATGCATGTGAAAAAAGGCAGGGCTTAGAGCAAATGGCCAATTCTAAACCAACAACAGATCCTGATAAGCATATTTTATTAGATGAATTTAATTTCTCCTGGGAAATCATTCATTTTTGTGACAGTAAAATAAATAAATATAGTAAAATTTGATTAAAAAAGTGTTACAGTAATGAAATATACATTTATAAATAAATTAAATTAAATTACGACATTAAACACTTTATTTTTGACAAACCAGTAATAGCTAGCACATTCCTAAAATTCCTGTCTCCTCAAAATTACAATTATTTGCAATTTATCTAACTGCATGAACCTTTCAGTGGAAATGTAATGTCACCTGAATTTGTTTTTAATTAACATAGTTCTTAGGTATTGGCATGTCACTAAAATGTTACAGATACAGAATGCATTAATATAATGTTTTTGCAGGATAGCCGCTACAACACTGTACAACCATTTATACAATTTAGACACACACAGCACTTGGTTAGGTTTAGAGAAATATTGTCCTCTTGGTTAAATACAGAAAAAGTTAAGTCATCTGATGATATTTACCTTAACCAGAGAGTTATTGTTGCCTAAATCTAATCACAGATGGGACTTATGATGCAAACCCCAGTCTCTGAATACAATCTATGGGAAATAAAATCTTTGCCATCACAGTATAATTAATTGTTCAATTAATTAGCTTCAACCGTTTATTTAGACAAAGGATGCTTATTCTTTAAAAAGGCTGTTTTTATATAAAATTATTATATTTTTAAAAATAATTCAGAATCGTAATGCCACTCAATCGACATAATGAGGATAAAATCTGCATACCTATTTTCTTCATCAGCTAACTATCATTTATTAAATCCAATCACACCTACAGTCACAGTAACTTGGGATTTTTCATTCAGATTCAACCTTGATTAACGAATATTTTGGTCATTGCATTTAATGTTATAAAAAAAAAAATTAAGATTTCAAACTGAGTTTTGAGGGTTTTAGGAATCTGACGATTGTGCTTCACTTTCTAGAATGCTTTCTGATTGGAGACACAACCAGTTGCAATTGCTCTGGTGAGTACAGTTGGAGCAACGAAGTGTGCTACAGTTCGTCATGTTGCACCGAAACAACTTGCACACAAAACGTGTCCCACATCAAACCACTCTGCGTTGCCAAAGTCCAAGGTACCAGTCATGATATGTGACCCTATATTTGTAGTATTTTTACTCGTATTTTCTCTTGATAATTTATAGTATTTTGAAAAGATCTGTGTGGCATAATAGAGCAAAGGTCATTAAAACAACAACAGTGTTTTTATATAGTTTATAATATATATACTGTAGAGAGCAAAACTAAAACTAATGATAATATTTTCAATCTACAGTTTACATCAATGGATCTGTTACGCTGACGTCTGCACCTTGGGATGCTGACAAAACTGCAAAGGTACATTCTGCTCTTGTGACAGACTTATAATACCAGAGGGTGTTTGTCTCTAAAAAACACCGTCAGATATACATGATTTAACACTCTTTCTTTTCAAAGCTGGAGACTGCGTTCAGATCTCGATTGAATGGCTATGAGTCTCTGAACATAACTGGCTACAGGTATTGCACCTTGCTTGGAAAATATTTTTTGATAGCCTTTTGAGGCTAATTAACACAAAACAACTTCCATGTCCTTACCCAAATGTACACTTTACTATGTCATTAACCGATACATTTATTTATTCTTTCCAAATCCTAAAGGGAAAGCAACAAAATTGCTGACTTTGAGGCAGCCGTCAGCATCAAACTAAAGACCTCTGTACTTCAAAAATTGCTGACTGATCTGGATGCCAATCTCTCAGCTAAGGTTCTGGTCGACACTGTAGGTCAGTGAAAAAGTGTCATTAATTTAGATCACAATGTTTTAGAAGATGTATTACATGTTCCTTATAGACTACTATCTATATTTTGCACTCTGAGAAAATATTATATATGCATAATGTGGCATTAATGCATCGGGAGTAATCCTACCTTTTTTAATTTATTTCTAAAAACACAGTTATTACTGACAATTTTTTTTGTTCCACTGTAAAGTACGGTGAACAACAATTTTGTGCATAATACATATTGTATAGAATAATGAACCTCCCACAGGATCACCTTGGGTCGCAATATGTGTGTGGTCAGTGCATGACGGCTGCATCGTTGATCTGCTGTATCACATGCACGTCTGTTGTTCACACAAGGACCGTTTCTGATGCGTGCCTTCTGCAGGGCTGCTACATTAGGTGTCCGGTATGGCTATTGTATTTTCCTTGTAATAAAAATAGCTTAGAATAAAGTAACCTTAACCTTAATGTTCTCAACTAAATGCCAGGAATCTATGGTATGAAGCCCAGCATCGGCCGTGCCAAACTAAAAGGCAAGACATTGCACCACCATTGCATTGTCAATTAAAAGATACATTTCATACAAATTTGTTCATGTTTATACCATGGGAGCAACAAAAAAGGTCAAAGTTTCCAATCATTAGCCAGGAGGTGTCAAGGTATGTTGCTGTGGACGAAATTCTGGGACAGATAGATGAATGACGGTTCACACAAACCAGTGGAAATTAGCTGCTTTCAGACATGCACTGATCTGGACAATTTCTTAACATTCTCCAGAGGGGCTGTATGTGAGATCGCAAATGTCCGCATTAGACGCTCCAGACATTCGCTGGAGTTTCTCCTCCCAGAACCCTAAAGAAAACTCAGGATAATGTCTGAATGAGCCTATTTGAGAACACAGCAGGAGATCCTCCTCAGGATTCACCTGAGCGAGTTGATGACGTTTCTAACATGTGACTGACGCAAATATGAAGACAAAGGATACAATTATGTCAGGATGAAAAAGTGGTGTCATACACGTAGAAGATACATAGGAAGAGCTTTTGGTGATGACAGCCGACGTTATTTATACATTATTTCCTGATTCTGTCTGCTGCACCACCCCTGACCTGAACATTGCTTTGAACACGCCTGAGCAGAGAATCTCCTGCTGCGTTGGTCATGTGTGAAAGGCAAACTCTGGAGAAAGTCTGGAGCTCATTATGCAGACGTTCTCTGGAGTGCATGTCTGAAATCCACTGTATTGCTTTGTATCCATGTTGCCTTCTTCAACTAGGAATGGTCAACATCACAGCTCCAGAGGATAGCGTGTGCTATAAGTCCAGCCCAAGTCTGAAATGCAGACTTGAGGAGGCAACAACCAGCACTGGCTGGAAGTTGATCAAGGAACACAAGCATTTGGAGCTCGAGAATGGTAGTATGGTGAATCTAAACCCCAGCTGTTTCGATGGGAAAAACAAGTCCTGTATTGCAGTTACACTCAACAAAGTGACCAGCGCTGGGTCAGGCAAGTACAAACATTTCACACTGACATTTTTTTTTGTAATTGAAGCTCGACTGAATTGATGCTTCATTTTCTTCTTCAGCGATAAAATGCCTGACATGAGTGTTTTCCAGTGAATGTGAAGTTTACGTTCTGAGTGACAATGTGGGTATTGTAATCTGATTGGTGCAATGTCTGTGTGAACAATGGCATTGTACTTTACTGAGAAAAAGACAAGCAATATGTTTGGAAAGCTTCCCTGATATACAATTAGTCCAAAGAGAGTGCTCAGTGCTCAAATTGATACATAAGCGGCTCTCCCTGAGTGTTCTGCATTTTTTTTTCTCTGTTTAAAGGGTATTTTGGTCATTTTTCCTCTTTCTGGTTGAGGCCCAGATGGCATATGGATGTGGGCCAGTTCAGGCAGTGATGCAGCACTTCTGGCCTTTTTGTGGCCGGGACAAAATATGGGCCTTTATTGGCCTTTTTGGCTGTAGGCAGGGTCTAATCTGGATGTGAGCCCAAAGTGAACCATGTGGTAAATGTTTATTAAGGCCACAATACCACAAAACAAATGCAGGCCACCTATGGCACCTTTGGTTGACATGCGGTATTGCGAAGGCTTACTTGTGGCCCAGATCCTGCAAACAGGAGTGCAACGCCCCAAGTGCCATCATTCCTTGCACTATGTGGGCCAGCTGACAATGTTTGATGTGGGTCAACACAATTTTGCTATGTGGGGGTTAATGGCAGAGGATATCACACCTTGTTAAGCCTTATGAGGCCAGTTGGGATTCATGAGTTTGGGCTTTTCAAATAAAATGTGATTGATTGATAGATTCATTTTTTCATTAATTGGAAACCTTACTTCCTCTTTTTCATGTGAATCAATGAGATTGAGCGAAACATAAATGTCTCCTGCTCTTGGAACCAGTCAAGATATTTTTCTCTTACTGCCTTTTTCATGATTCAGCTATGCAAAGAGTCTCCAGAAAACAATGGGCCTCATTTACTAACATGTGCGCAGAAATGTTCGGAATTGTCCGCACAAAATAGGTGCGTGCGCAAACGCGCCGCCGGATTCTTGACACGTGTGCACCAGCCGATTTTGTTCTCACCACCATGCGTATGTTTGTGAATCAGAATCATTCTAAATCGACAGGCGCGTGTCCGCTCTCTGCAATTAGTATACCGCCATGCCTCTATTTCTCCATATAAGGACATCCGTTTGTCATGAAGAGAGCAGGTGTGTGTTTACACCTGGCCTTCATCATTTGTTTGTATGCATGGTCTGAGGAAGTTCTACGTTTTTTCCCAGAGTCAAACAAATTTAGGTAAGAACATATTGATGAATCCCAGATTTGTGCGTCAAACGGGTTGTCTAAAAACAACCCGTAATCCCACACTCGGTAATCTGACACCTTTTCAAAACTAATTTTCAGGAAATAAAATCGCCTTTTATGCTTTACTGTAATTTGTAATGTCCCTTTGTTGTTTGCCATCTTGGAAATATTTACTGCTTTACATCATTGTTCTGTGTGTTGTGATTAGAATCATGTGTCATTGTTATCAAAGGACTACTTGGTCCCGTGTGTTGACAATCTATTTATATGATAATTACACAAGTGACGAAAGAGAAAGAGCTGAACCCTCCTTCTGTCTATGGTAAATGGTCTGTATATAGTATATAGTGCATTTCTAGTCTTATATATATATAGTGCATATAGTGCATTTCTAGTCTTGCACTCAAAGTGCTTCACAGTACGGTTTTGCCATCCACCCTACGTATGTGCAGTCCTTCTATCATACATCAATCCCACATTGCCACACATCTGTCATCTGTCAAGGCATTTTGTTCAGTATTTTGCCCAAGGGCACTTCTTGTTGGGATCAAACTGCCAACCATCTGGTTGAAACTTTGTGTTAAAGATCCCGTATTTTACACCTTTTTACTAAGAGTAGCCCTAAAGATGTCTCTGGAGTTTGGGTTAGGGTTAACACCCCAGATGCTGCATTCAATCATGTCTGAATAGGGGGTTTCTGTGTATGTGTGCCCGTCAGGTATACATGTGTATATTATGACGTGTCATCAGCGAAACACTGAAGTGCTGGCACTTACTTGTGCAAAAAGTCATTCAAATTTTGGTTTGAGCAAAAGCATGTCAGACAAGCTGGTGACTGAAGTCATCTTTTAGACCAAAGAGTCTAATTCATTCTGTTTTCAGCTGTAGAAGGTAATTTACCGACATGTTTTCCACAGGCACATATCAGTGTCGATTCACTTTTGGGTCAGTCACACACACAGCCAAGGCACAGCTGAATGTGTCACTCCTGCCTGAAGTGATCACCATGACAATCGATCCACCTGTAGCAGACTGTTCAGTGAAGACTAACGTTGAAGTGACTGTGACTGCCAAGATCCAAAATACCACGGAGAGCTACAACGTTTCGTGGGAACTCAATGGATCGGTGCTAAGTGGAGGATCCAACCCAGGTAAGACAAACCTACAATATATTTCCTTCTGTGAGCTGCAGCTCCAAAATACATGATGATATTAACACAGATTTAAATTCACTTACATGCACTTAAATGCATGCAAAATCCAGAACCACAAATGGAGCCTTGAAACTAGCATCTGTTTTTCGTTGCATGTCCTGAAGATACCCTGGTCTATTCTGTCAAGTCTAACTTCTTATGCGAGAAAATGACTGAAGCAAAATGGAAAGTCATTTTTCAAAACCAAAAAGGACAGACGAAAAATGAAAGCGTGGATATCCTAGTAATTTCTGGTACGATTATTAAACCTTTATTGGATTTCACCTGATCGAATTTCTAACTGTCTTCAGTGTAATTTATTTATAAGGTTAACTTATTATGTGTAAGTGTTTTATATTTCTTTTCTTTAACCACCTAATGATGTGCTGCATTTTTTCTAGAGAATGGAAAATATTGCCCTGAAACTGATGGGATTTGGCCAAAAACCCCAAATGGAGGTACAGTGATTAATCAGACGTGTGAAAACGGCAAGACTGGTTACAAGTCTCGTACTTGTAATGATGACACCTGGCAGCCAGTGTTCTCGTTCTGCATCAGCCACAAGTTGCAGAAAGTTCTAACTGCAGCAGAGGTAAATGTCGCATTATAGCTTGTGTAGCACTCCCTGGACTCAGAAAAGTAAGATCCTGACGTTTTGTCAAAAGGAATTATTTACATAGTAATATTTTAACCTTATTTATACATTTTTTTACATTTTTTAGCAGTTATTGTGACTTTTGTGCACTAACAGCCCTGGATGAAATGACCAAAGTCATTCTCTAACATGGTCTAATGAAGTTATACATGCCAAGCACCAATCACTGCTCAGAATGCACACAAGAGGACCTATCAGTTCCCACTTTTTTTTTATCAGGTCACCTCCTTTATATACATTTATATACATTCCTGTATTTTGAGTGTATTGGTAGCACCTTGTATTGCAACTTTGCATGGAAGGCTATTTATATCTAAAAACTAGACGGAAAGCAGATTCTTCCATCAGCCACCAATCTAAACGTCTAGCTCAAAAATGTTAATTACAAAAAAAAAACTCTCATAACCACTCACAGAAATGATGGAATATTATAATTCCAAGGTCACAGCTGTTCAGACTCCATTTTCATTAGGTTAAGGTGATGTTATTTGGGTTCTTTTGTAGACTGTTACTTTGAGATGTTTGTTTTTTGTTTCTAGGTCTTCAAGACGGGCATAGGGGCTACACCGGAAGCAGCCATAGGGATCTTTGAAGGACTTAAGAACACCACTAAATCTGATTCCAGGGACGACATTGCTGAAATCAAGGCTTCTATCAGCGTAATAAATATAATGGCCACTGCATCAAGAACCATCATCTTGAAGGAAGAAGTCTTTGATGTAAGTCCCTGGTGGTTATTACTACTTTTACTGTAATTGATGTAGAGTATAGAGCTGCATAACATTCTCAACACAAAGAACTGGGTCTATGTTTTTTCCAAAACTTTCAATCACATTGTTTTGCCTTCCTCAGCAGATAGAGTTGCTCAGTTGTCATGGTGATAGTTGTTTTAAATCTCAGTACAAAATTCATGTGTTAACAAATGGGGATGGCACAGTGGTGAAAGAAGGTTCCCGGGTTCCAATCCCAGCATGGCTGAGGCCAACCCTGCATGAGTTTTCTCCAGGTATTCTGGTTAGGTTTGGAGACTCTTAATTGTCAATAGGTGTGGTTGTCTTCAGTGTGTGAAATACCCAATACCCAGCGCTCCAGTGTTATGCATATGTTATGCACCTCCCCGGATTACCCCCCACCCCAAAAAAACATAAATAAATAACATACATATTTATTTAGTTATAGATCCATTCAATTCAATTCCATTTCATATGTATTGTGCTAAATCATAATAAACATTATCTCAAGGCACTTTACATAGAAGGTCGAGACCTTAATAATTATAGAGAAACCCAACAGTTCCCACAATGAGGAAGCACTTTGGTGACTGTAGAGAGAAAAAAAAACTCCCTCAATGATATCAGATGCCGCTGATGCAAAATGAAAGTAGCAGAAACCCTGCTTAACTAATACTAGACATAACTTTTAAAAGATATTTTTATGACAAGTAGAAGTAACAAATATTTTTTGTTACAGAGACCCTCCCAGAATTTTGCTGTTGAGGCTTTCAGGGGGTCTCAAGTATCAATCAAGGGGTCTCTCTCTCTCTCTCTGTATTCTGGAACTGTGATGGAATGGTGACTTGTCCAGGATGTGCCCCACCTCTCACCCAGCTGGAATTGGCTCCAGTGCCCCTCACAACCCTCAAATATAATAAGCATTATAGATGGATGAATGGTTGGATAACAAGTGGTCATATGGGGTTCAAGCATTCAAGTTCAATTGTAAATCGTTCGAAGATGCTACAGATGCCTGTGTTCATGTGAAGGCTGAGAAAAACAATGTTTTGAGTTTTACTTTGCACCTTTGATGGCCGAGGTCCACATTATTTAAGCCATTTAATGAAACATTACTGACTGCTTCTATGGAAAGCCAAGAGACCACTTTGGGAACGATTCACACGGCACAATATCTTAAATTAGATACTTAAGTTGTAGTTAGTTGTCAAGAATCTCCTAAACGCAGAATAATACCTTAGAGGGATAGTTCACGGAAAAATGAAAATTCACACATTATCTACTCACCACTATTCTGATGGAGGGGTGAGTTAAATGTTTGAGTTCACAAAAACTAAAACTGAAAGGGGTAAACAGCATTTCAGCTGAATCCAATGCAATTTAAGTCAATTGTGCCTGCTTCTTTAGACGTAATAAAACAGAAAAAACATAACATGCCTCCATACTGCTCGTGTGGTGTCATCTAAGTGTCCCCGACATTCATATTCGACTCGAAACAGTCATATGTCGTAGACCATCTTTGAACAGAGACAGAGGTTAAGCCAAGCCCGGTCTATTTACACAACCATCTGTTATTGCATGACCAAATTTCCACACTAATAGGTGTGGTGGTGTCCATTGCATGTAAACCATCTCCATGACAAGTCCACAAAATGTGATGAAAGCATTGAAAAAAATGTCTGCCAAAAAAGTTTTTTTCAAAATATGCTCAAAGATTGTGTTTGAAATGGCTAACAAACTCACGGTCTTCCAAAACTGTACATAATGTTTATGTATTCATCGTCTGTTTGAAACCTGCCTGTTCACTGATTTTCTTTAATGATTCTTTTTCAGGATTTTCTTTATGCAGCGAGCAATTTATTGAAGAACAACTGGACAGAGGTCAACTCATCTATACGCCAGGACATGTCATCACAATACCTTGAGGGTGTGGAGGATCTGGTGAAGAATATCCAAGTGAACAACACTTTGAATATCTCCCATCAAAACTTGGACCTCAAAGTCTTCTCAAGAAGTGATTGTAATATCTCTGTGTTTAATGCCACTGTTAAACTAAACAAGAACGCCGGACAGTTCAAAACTGTTGGTGTGCGAAATCTGTTGGATAAATTTGATAACAGATTTGAACCAACATCAACAGCTCTGCATAACCTTATAATAATAGCCACACTAGAGAATAGCAGTTTTCCTACCGAGATTACAATGGACTTCCCCATCAAGCAACTGAACCACACTCAACCACACTGTGTCTTCTGGGTCAACAATAAAACGGACTGGTCAGAAACAGGTTGCAAAGTTCAACCTAGTGATGCTAATCACACACGCTGCAAGTGCACCCATCTGACTTCATTCGCTGTCCTCATGTCCAAAACCGATACATCTGACGTCAACCTAGATACCATTACCTATGTTGGCCTGGCAGTGTCCATCTGCTCTCTGCTGATCCTCCTCATCATTGAGGCTCTCGTGTGGTCTGTTGTGGTCAAGACTAATCTCTCATATTTCCGTCACACAGCACTGGTGAACATCGCCGTGTTCCTCTTGCTCGCTGACTGCAGTTTTTTGGCATCTATCTCACCTGAGAAGCTCAGTCCTCTCTGGTGCTTAATTTTGACCATATGCAAACACGTATTTTATTTGGCCACGTTCAGCTGGATGCTGTGCATGAGCGTCATGCTCATCCACCGGCTCATCTTTGTCTTCAGCCCGCTAAGGAAAAGAGTCTTCATGTTCCTATCCAGCATCGTAGGCTACGCTTGCCCAGTTCTCATTGTGGCATTCAGCTATGTGTATTGCAAATACAACAAGAAGCGCTACTATGAAGAAAAAACATGCTGGCTAGTTTTTGAGGGAAGCTTGGAGGGCTCAATCTATGCTTTCCTCCTCCCTGTGGGAACTGTTATTTTCACAAATCTTTTTTCCATGGCGGTCGTCATTTTTACTCTGTTGAAGTCCTCTGCCCCTGATAGCAGCAAGTCGGATGAGAAGGAGACAGCTAAGAGCATCATCAAAGTGGTGGTCTTTCTAACACCAGTTTTCGGAGTAACATGGGGTATTGGCTTCCTTCTGCTAATATTTGATCAGGACAACGATGCGTACGCTTTTCTTACCTACAGTTTCACCATCCTCAATTCCTTCCAGGTAATTTGAACAGAGCATACACACCAAACATAATGTTGATATTAGCAGTGCTTTGATCCTCCTTTTCTTACTTAATGTCTGTTCTACAACTCTTTTATCCGATGCTCAATCTGGCATCAGTGCTCTCTTTTCCCAAAATTTTACCGGTATTTATTCCAGACCATGGAACACAGTGGACCATTTTTATGAAAGGTAACCAGGGATTGACTTTTGTGGCTCCAGATGGAGTCTAAGAGTCTGATTTGAGTCAGTTGGGTCCGAAAATGGAGTTGGAGTTGTAGCATTAGAAAGAAGTGAAGATTCCAGATGCCTGTAAACTGCCCCTAATTTCTGCTTGAGGCAATTTTGGTTTAAGAATAAATATAAAACATGACAAGAATTTCTGGCAAACTTAATAACAGTTTGAGATGCACTATGGTTACAATGCAGGTAAGAAAAGACAGGACATATTGGATCACTGCATCCTTGGTTGGTACCTCTCTGCAAACACTGCAAAGTTTGAATAGCTTACTGTTAATATAAAGACTGTGTGAAGGTGCTGTTTAGTTACCATACATATATAACAGAGAGGTATGCTGAGGCTACATTCACACTATTGTGTTTTAGTTTTACAACCTGATGTCCACACTACACCAGAGTTTTTGAGCCCAGAAAACAGTAACTTTGGGAAACGTTGCTCTCCCGAAATAAAACAATCAGGTTTGACCTCAGGTGGTGAATACAACGTGGATGACGAATTACAAACACTGCTAACCTTTAGTGTCAGAAACAGTGTCACCTTGTTGAAAGTCCAAGCCAAGAAATCACTGCTCCTACTTTTTACCATTGCTGCTCCTTGTTCTTAGTATTTTCTAAAACTGACAGCTGCAGGGTAATCTACTTCCTGTTTACACCAGTGCACAGTTCATGTGTATGGTCATGTGAGTTTGGAATAAACTTAAAAGAGATTCTTATGATTTTCAAATGCCATTTTCAAATGTTTAGCAGTAGTTTTTTTTATTATTATTTGTTCCACCATTGCATAAGGCACATTTACAAACGTCAAACAACCTCCTGCTGTAATTTGTATTGCCCTTTGAGAAGAAATGCATTACTTATTATGAAATGTGAAAAGTACAGTAACTTTGACATATTTCTGTTCCTACAGGGCTTTTTCGTTATGCTAACAGGGGTTTTTGCAGAGCCAAAGGTATTTTTGTCATTTTACTTTTGCTGTTCATGCTCCATCTGTTTCAATATGTTCATTGTCTTATTATAATATGCAAAGACTACAACACTGCCTGTGGGTCCGACACAAAATGCATTATAGGACCCAATAATCCTTCCAGTTATTAAAATGATTTGTTATTTGTTTTATTATTTACAGGTGCGTCAAGAACTGTTAAAGCGAATGGTAGGTTTGCTAAGATGGCCTTTTCATAATTACACCACAACATGACAGACATGTGCATCATTTCTCTGTTTACTTCTACCTTCAGGATAAAGGAAAATATGACACCATGAAGAATTCAACCTCAGCCTCAAACACAAAAGAAAGATGAAGGCAGAGGTCAGTCTTATGTTGTCATTAATTGTCTCCTTATGTGTTGATGCATTCGCTTCATCTTCAGAGATGCAAACATTAAATTTCAGGCATATAGATCCACTTAGGCTTCTGAGCGGATTGCTGTCAGCATGTTGATATGCTAACAATCGCAATGACTATGCTGGTCCGTGGGTATAGTTTTTTACAATGTTTACAATCTTAGTTTCTGGTGTTAGCATTTAGTTGCAAAATTGTTTATGTCTGTAGTTTTCCAGGTATTTGATCATGAAGCACTGAAGCATTTGTGACCTGATAATGGCAACAGATCGAAAGTTTAAGGAATCAAAAAAGCATTCAAATTAGGGGAGGGCGATATATCGATACATCGAATGCAAGGTGTGTTCACGTGAAGCAGCCAGTCAGTGACTTTGCTGAAGAACAGTTGAACCAAACAGTGAAAACACAGAGTTTCCTCTATGATCCACAGCTGCTTAATGATCAGAAGCCACTACATTTATATTTGACTCGAAACAAGGTCATTTACACCGTGTTTTAAGCCTAAATGTCCGCAGATATCTTCCGACGAGGTGCATTTAGGGACTTATTTGTACAGGGATATAGAAGCGATTTCACAATATCGAGATATATATTTTGTATTGATATTTGTTTTAGGTTATAATCATTAGGTTATAAGTCTGTACCAAATTTGATGGTAATCCATACAATCGAGGTGGGATTTGGGAGGGAGCCCTACTGTATTCCCACTTCCAAATTTTATTTTAATATGTTCAATGTTACTTTATATAGAAACATATGGGACTCCAAATATGTCTATCCTAAAGGGTTGTTATGGCCACCAGTTTTAATTATTTCAACTTTGTGTGTCATTGCTGATGGGTCTAAACACTTCAATACCCTTGATGTCGTTTGTGAATTCATGACACTTCATTGTTGCAGGTAGGAACAAAGTACTGAACCATGGCTGTTGAATTTAGGCAGGATAGACCAACAATTTGCAACTGAATTTACTTAAACTTTAGATTTTATTTTCAGTTTTTCTGCCATTGTCCTCAAGCACAACAGTTGCTGCAGTGCACGTTGGGAGTTGCACTTATCTTCTCCCCAAATAGTTTCTTCCTAGTTGTGGCAGAGACTTTAAACTCTAATAAAGACAGAACTTACACTCTTGGCTTTGTGGTGAATCTAACGCAACTTAAACAAGCAAAGTGACAATGCTAGTGTGGTGGTTGACCATGCCACGGGGCTCTCCCACACACAGCCAGAGACAAAGGTGTCGCTTTTCAGCATATTTATTTATTAACAGGAACACAATGCAAACATAACCTCACCAAACTCAACTTAAGATGCCACGAATTCCACCACCATCCGAATTAGCGCAGTCTCCGTCTGCAGGTCCGTGTCTCTTGCTGCGTGGAGCCCCATGCTGGGTGCCACTGTGGCAGGGGAAAGTGCTCTCCCAACCCCCTCAACTCCACAGCTAAAACTAGCTGTCAGCAGCAAAACTATCAAACTATCAGCAGCAGTTAACGCTGTTTATCCCCAAAAAAATGGGAGCTTTATTTGTAATAGCTTGAAGGTACATTTCTCTTTGCTTTTTTGTCAAGTCAGCCTCGTTAACACTTGTTCACAGGGGATTTTAATATTGTATTAATGAGACCAGCAGTTTTGTGTATTCCATCTGGCTTCTGTTTTATGCTGTTGTGATGAGAATGTTGTGATGTTTGCCACACACAATGCAGAGACAAATGGTGCTCTAATGACCATAGAAACCAACCGCCCATCAGGCTTTGCTAAGTTACGTGAACTGAGTCTGTCAGTGTAAATAGCAATAAATCAGTTTTGTGCCACTTTTCAGCAAAAATATTTCAGTACATCATTTGAGAATAAATGTAATTTCTGTGTTTCAGGTGGTGCCGAGAGAAACAGCAACTCACATGTACATGAAGAGAACATGACTTAGAGTTTAATTTGTGGTATATTATAGTTCCTAGATACGTATAAAGGTGTAGATGTTTCCCCTAAAAACAGGTTTAATTATTAAGTAAGGTGTATGATATAATCTGGTGTTTTTACATGTCGTATACACATAGAAAAAAAATTGCTAAGACAATTTTATTCAAAAGGAAAGTCTGTAGATTGAAATTATGTGACATGAATAACATAGCCTGTATGCTATGTTTGCATAACCACTATATGTATCTCAAAACTAGTAAGACATAGGAATAAAGACAAGGAAAAGAAAGGGTTTTGTTTACACTAGGTGTGATTTAAATAGTTATTTCCAGTCTTGCGTTATTCACAACAGAAATAATGGAGCAGAAAACACCTGATTACTTTTATCATACAAATAAACCACACTCAGGACATAGAAGTGCTGATGCAGGGTCTATATTTGGAACGCCTTTATATCTGTCTAAATAAAAAAAATCATTTTTATTTTAAATATGGGGACGTATCAAAGAAAGGCCCAAGATAAATTTGCATATTTCCCCACAATATTGACTTTACATTTAGTGTGATTTCACTGCTGAATGATTCAGTGGACGAGTTCGTCCTCCACAGAGTGTTTCACTGAACTCTCCTGATGACGGTGACGATGGCTATTGTCAGAACTACCGTCCCGGCTGCACCACCAATCAGAGCTCCCAGAATGCCGCTGTGTGTGTTCACTTCCTCACATCTTTTTCCGGTGTAGTAGGTGGCCTGGGTTGTTGCACACCTGAAAAGCAGCAGTCACATACATCTGTTAAAAACATTAAAAAAATATGTACAACAAAAATTGCTAAGGACTGCAGGTTTCACATGAATGCACGTCCCAAGCTTGTATTTGCTTTAGTCCACATGCACTAAGCTGTGTCACCAGGCTAGCAAGAGTAGGTTGATTGATTTTTATTATTGAGTTTTATGGGACAGTTCGACAATTAAAAACATGCTCACTTGATTTATTTTATAGGTTAGATCATGTCAAGAATAATCGAGATCTCACCGCTGAAATATGACCTAAGAGCATAAAGTAACATGTAGAATTATTTCTCTGGTTTGCTTATATAACCTCTATAATGTTTAAAGTAACATGTGTTTAACACAGTAACGTATCATGTTAGAGATGAAAAAGTTGGAAATGTAATCAGAATCTTTTATAGTTTTTGGGTTGATGTTGGATATCTTTCAATAACGTTTAAAATACTTTGTTTTCCCTTTTCGTAAGTGTTTCTTTTCTTAAGAGTAAAGGTTTTAAGTTGAACATTCTTTGACTGTGTTGAAAGCATTATGCATGTTGAAGAAGTAATGGGTTTGTGTTCAACCATGAAGTGCAGGATGAGAAGCTAGATGGAAGATAATGTTATCTTCACTGCATGTGCAAAGCTGGTGCAGCCACACAGAAATGTGACACGATACTTAATATATATGATAGAAAATGCTAGAAGTTGCTAGATTTATACCATGTAAGTTCATGCCCAAGACTGGCCATTTCTATTGGTAGTGTGTCATTGCATAATGATGAGTTTGTAAGCTTTAGAGTTCAAGAGAATATAAAAAGACGTGAGAAGGGTGTTGGTCGGTTCTTCTACGGCTCCTTTCCACACAACGGGACAAAGACCCCTCCTCAGCCTAGAATCAAAAGAACGGGAAATACGGACACTTCTCTACTTAGAGAAAGTTTCCACAGAAGAAATATTCAACTTGGAAAATATGCACTGAGGAGAATATGAGTTTAGAATTTTTAACAGAATTCAAGTTTCTGGTAGGAAACGAGTGTCGGGTAAAGCGGTGCTGGCATTCATTCCTTCTCACTAAATTTATATTAGTTCTCTGAAAGCTGCAGTATATATATAATCACATTCACTCTTTTTATGAATTTGTATGTTTTACTTCTTGTGTGAATCTTTACTTTTTACTCTCTTATTACACTTTTTATATATTTTTTTCTCATTTTAATAAATTGTTATGAGTTGTTACTTATTACTCTATTATTACTCTTAATTTTTACACTTTTTATTATTTTTACTTATTACTCTTTTCATTAAAAATGTACTTTTGTAAATTACATGTAATAAATAAGAAATTCAGATTTAATTAAGAAGTTGTGGACATTAGATTTATGCTTTCAGAGTAAATTGGGAACTTGTATGTTTTAGAACAACTTACTGATTCTTAAATGTTACTCTAGTCAAATATTACAACAGATTCTTGGGGCTTACAAAGCCACTAAATACTTTCCAAGCACCTACCAAGTGCACTGATCATGAGAGGAGAGCTGCCGTGAACGGGCGTGGCTGGAAATATTATTTTACTCATAGGGCCCCTCAGTATAATACTATTCCAGTGGAAGTATGGTAGACGTTAGGATGAATGCAGTTAGAAGCCAGGCGTGTCTCCTGGCATCAGCTTAAATAAGTAACAGTGAAACTCTAATAGGGTAAATTCCTAGAGGGAAGATTCTGCTGATGTAGGACAATTTCAGCCTGTCAGATCTTTTCTTGGGTGCCGTGGGAAAGAGGTTGTCTATCTACCTAGAAAGGACTAAGGTTATTGACACCTCAGTGCAAAAAACTGGAATACCAGCTTGTTTTGAATGCTTGGAATTTGATCTGGCATCAAAAGCTGTTTCACTTGATTCCAGTCGTAGTTTTAAGATTCTTATCCAACCACCTCCCGGCTCCTGCTCTGCATTAGCATCTCTCTCTTTGTCAAATGTCAAGAAACAAAATCATGAAGAATACGGCCCTTTTCACCAAAAGCTCTCATGACATCTCCGTCTGTGTCTTCAACGTGTATGGCACCACTTTTTACTCCTGAGACGTTTGTATTTGTTTTGTATTTTTCACATTTCCATTTGTCGTGTGTTCGACGCGTCATCAACAGACCCACACTATCTGGAGTTTTAATGAGGGGGCTGACCGGAGAAAGTCCAGAGGCAAACAACCACTCACCTTATTGTGAGCTTAGCTAATTGATTCCCAGGTTTATATATACGTTTTTTCCCAAAAATGGGCACAGGAGCACCAGCCTGATGTCAGTGATGACTATCATTAGTGTAATGGAACATTTTACCATTATACCACACTATATATTATCTCTGCTTGAAGAAGCCTTCAGCCTGTGTCTGGGTCTTATCTCCTGAGATTTTACTATTCACAGTTCACACACATAGTTCACATAGATACACACACACAACACACATAGTTCACATACAAACACACACACAAACACACACACAAACACACACACACACACACACACACACACACACATAGTTCAACTCTTCACACACACACATCTCTTCACTGCATCTGCATAAAAAGCACACGCCTGCAACTGTTTCTTGGTCATTCCCTCTGCAGAATGCTCTTCGCATGCTGTATGATTGTCTGACCTTCCTTGCAAGGAATAAAATATATTTAAAAGACTATGATTCTCTTGTCCCTTTATTTCAGAAGTCTCTCACCAGGTCAAATTTCCATCACATTAGTCTGGGCCTAGTTATTGTTATTATATTTATGTACATTTAAACCTGCAAGTGATCACCAGCTAAACTGTCCACGTTTTTCTCAAAAATAGTCACACCTTCATAAATATCAACCCCTGAAGCAAAGAAACACACACCTGCATGAGGCTTTTCCTTCACTCTCCACACACACGCCTCCATTAAAACATGGGTTGGGATGACAGGGGTTGGCTGCACGTGCCTCTCTGTGCTTTGGAGCCTGCGCTCTCACTTCCACGTCACCGATTGGCTTCTCATCTGTAATGTCAGTTGCTGGTGCAGCCGGTTTGACAGGCACCTCAGACTTGATCAGGTAGGTCAAATCTATCAAAACAACAGGATAATAATGATGCTCAATAACAAAAAACATATACAAACTGTATGGCAAGATTTCAATTGGTAATTAAAAAATAGATTTCTGAGTTATGTGAATTGTACCATTATTTACTATCTGTGGGGAAAAAATGAAATTTCCCATCTACCTTGACAGACTGTGTATCACATAAATATCTCTCTCACTCTCTCTCACTCTCTCTCTCTCTATATATATATATATATAAAGAGCTGATATTTTACATTCTCACCATTGAAATCAGCAGTAATGATGAGGTCATTGTTCTTGAGGAAGCTCCTTCTGTGCAGATGATTGTGAGACATGAACGTGCTCCAGCCAAAGTCTGGACCGCGGTTGCACCTGCAGCTGGCATCCCACTCGGCCCCTGAAGCATTGGTTGGCTTGTTCCAGTGAGCATCGGAGTCTCAGAAGAAAGAAGGCGAGAAAAAAAGGTTCATCAATCATTCTTCGTTCACCTCAACATCATATTGGATGTCGCAAGGAAACTGCACTTCTTTTCAATTTACATATTTGTTGTTGAAACTCGATGTCAGGGTGAGTGAGAATTCAAGAGTTGAATTGTTCACACTGAGCAGTAACTTAAATTTTTATATTAACGATGGATCATGTGACTTTGTGTATATTAAAGAGGTTATTCATAGTGACAAGTTCATTCAATATATATTTTATAAAGCAATACTTTTGTGCTATGTTTACAGATAATTTTATTTAATTAAGGAATTATATTTTCATATGAAAAAACACAACACAATCTACTGTAGGGTTCGCAAAGCATTTTAAAGTAACTAAAACTGATTTTGATGGCACTTGTGAGCAGTACAGCAAGGTATCATATAATATAATATAATATAATATAATATAATAAACATTGACATGTAGTCACCTTATCCATCTAGGTCCCTTGTCGATGGCCTGTACTTCAATATGGGTTGCAGACATATTCAAGTAGGAGTTGTCTTATTAAACATATCTTACTATTGTTTGACATTGAGCATACAAGCAACATTTGCATTGATTTGTAGTTATGTTTCTTAGAGTCCAATATTCAGTGTCCCTTGTCTTTGCTCTCCAGCTGAATCTGCATCATCTACGTTAGGTTGACTAGAGATTTGTCATTTGACAGATGCAGATGGAGCTGAACTAAATATTAAGAGGGGAAAGTCCCTGCTGTTTGTGTCCACAGGTGAGGACCAGTGATAATGTACAAGTACAATCTTGATAATACGACCTGCTTATTTTGATTTGCTCTGAAACCTTAGAACTGAAGAAGCCTTTTTGGATGATAGGTGAATTGTCTTCAAGAAACACAAGCAAGTCCAGTTGCCTACATACACTTGTACAACTACAGTACTTTAACTATTATTATTTGTATTATTATTATTATTATTATTATTATTATTATTATTATTATTATTAGTGTTGTTATTATTAGTTTATGTAAAATCACATGTGGGCAGAACAGCTCATTTCAAAGGCAAAACATTTGACAGTTTCTGAAAAGAAATGTTGTCATTTTCAAATGTTGGGAATTCAACGAACTGAATTCCATTCGCTTCCATTGTTTTGGGATGAAGCAGAAAATCATGAGCCGAAACTATCACTGCTTGTGAACTTTCCGTGTCTCCGCTGCCTGTGATGTCGGCCTACCTGTGGTGAAGCTTCTTGTTGAGGACATCCTCAGTTTGACATCAGGATCCTGATCCATGGCAACGATGGTCGCCTGCCTGTTTGCCGCTGGCCACTGCATCACCCCATCATTTTCTCTGCTGCAGAGGTGCAAGGTCATGCCAATGTAGTCTGGATAGGCAGGGTCTCTGTCCCATCATCAGTCCTGATCCATATCACCAGTATGTCCCCAGCCCGTCCGCTCATCTTGTAGAAGAACTGCAGGCACTGTTCGTCTCTTTTGGGGTAGAGGATACGGGACTCAAGCAAGGCACTGTTGCCAATCACACCTGAAGCTGTGTCAAACTTCATGAAGTAGCCAGAATCTAAAAGAAAGAAGTGGTTATCAGTACAGGTTTTGTTAATGAGCCTTAAATGTCATATAAATGCTTCAAGTTAGGGACAGTGGATGAAGATTAGTCTAATATAATATAATTGTAAGTTATCCTATGAAGACATATTTTACATTATTATAATACAACTTTCATTTACTAGTTTTCCATTCATACAGTTTATCAATGATAGTTGGTCTGAACTATAGTTGGATGTTTTTTCTGATTTAAAATGGGCTGAAGTTTCTTTAACTGGTACAAATGACTGTTTAGTTTAGTTTAATTAGTTTAGTTTGATTTAGTTTATTTTATTTTAGTTATGTCTGTTTAACATCAGTTGTGCCAGAGAATTGGCTACGGAGCCTTTCACACATGCACAACACAGCGGGAGGTTTTCTGCACAGACACATTCACAACAGCAACAAATCCTCTGCATTATTCAGGCGAGAGGTGGAGCAGACAGAGGCAGAAAGTCACGTATTACCTCCACTGTGGAGATCACGTGATTTACAGCGTCAGCTCTTATCACCACAAACTCTCTTGACATCATCAGTGTCTTCTACGTTTATGACATCGCTTTTTCAACGGGAGATATTTGTTTTCTTTTTGCCCTTTTTTCATTTTTTCGTCTGTCTGTCGTCTGGACAGGGATCCCCTGCTGTGCCCTCACATCGCATGGCTCACTGGGGAACTTAAATGAAATGTTTTCAGTTTTAACATATGGGCTTTTCAGAATATAGGCGCCTATACATATAAGAAAATGTATGTTTGCTATTCATATGTGTGGGACACTTTCGGGCACAGTTTGTCACAGTTTATTTCATTACATTATGTTTATTCAGCTTCATGTCTGATATGACTTTGTTTAGGAGACAGTAAATATGCTTAGCACCTCTGCAGCGCCCTGCCAGGGTGTGATCAGAGTCGGCTGGACTGCTCAGCGTCTGCACCCAGTCTGCGTTCTCGTCCTCATTCTGGATCATTCCACAGATGTTGATGAGCTCAAACGAGCACTGGTCCAGGAGTGTGTGTGTGTTGGCTGCAACAGAAAGATTATCAACAGTCAACCTACGCTGGTTAAGCATTTTGTGCATGTGGATCTAGCTGTAAATTAAAACAACAGTATCCCAGTAACTTATTATTCAATATAAAAAGTGGAGTGATGTGGCTACATTGGCTATAATGATCAGCAATGTACATATACTAGATGTACTTTATTGATAATATAGTTTGGAATTGTTTTTTTACAGTATTTTATTAGTGCGATTTTGACACATCATACATTCAATATAAATACATCTAATCAGGTGACCAGTGCTCTGGAGCAGTCATTGGGGGGCGGGGCAGTGCAGTGTGACATAGACATTCACAAGAGTTGCAGGTGCTGATCTCCTTTTCATATTTTACATTTCATCGATCATTAATCCAAAAATATTGATTGGTGCAAAATAAGAATGTAAATGTAAATTAGTTCCAGCAGCACCAATACAAACCAGGAAGCCACAGAGCTAAAGTGTTTCCATGGTCACCGGGTAAATATCCTGTGACTTTAATTTTTAAGCAATGATGCAAATATTTTAAAACACCACTGAACCAGCAGTGAGGAGACACTCACCACAGTCGTACATGCGGTTGAGCCTGGTGATGTCAACAGCACTGAAGTCCAGCCGCTGGCCAATGACGGCGTTAACGTACGGTATGGTGGTGGTGATGGTGGGTACGCTCTCGTTCTTGTTGAAAGACAGTGGCCTGTAGTGCATGACGGACTCGTAATCGTATGGCGTGTTCAGATCTGTGATGAAGTCATCCTCATACTTTTTGAAATTGTGCTCCATCCCTGTTAGGGGAGAGTAACCTTGTCACTGACACCCTCAAAGTTAAACATACATGATTTTAACAATAATAAAGCAGCCAACAACTATATTCTATGGAGTAATGGCATCCTGAGCAGAGAGACAAAGTCACTCCCTAGGTGGAAGTTTTGAAGTCTCTGAGTCTGTTCTCACATTCTCTGCACTAACATAAACATGGGCTGTGTCAGAAATCACTCAATAATCACTAAAAGGTCAATTATAGAGTTTTGTATGTATATATTGTTTTTTTGTGAATAATTGTATACCCTATATGGTGCACTCATTGTATCCCATAGTGCATGGTCTGTAATGCACAACCAATGGTCAGTGACCGAGCAATGTACACCATCATGCGTTGTGCTCAAGAGGAGACACAACCGCGGCGGACGCTTCCGTGCAGGGGATGCGCTACCTTCGTGTGATGAACGGAGTCACGAGAGCCTTTCCCAGCTGCTTGAGGAACACCCTCCACTTGTTCCGCTTGCCCGGCATCCAGTCGGGGTTGATCTCTCTCCATATCACGAAGGCGTTGTAGGAAGAGACGTCGAGGATGTTGTGGAAGACGACCAGGGGCCCGCGCGCGGTCATCCTCCTGCAGCTGTACGTTCCGATCACCTTGTCTAGGTTGTCCACGCCTCCTTTGTTGCGGTTGTAGTCCAGGACGATGACCGGTTTCCCGTCCTCGTGGTCGCTGACGTCGGCCTCCGTGTGCCGCATGCTCAGGAGCACCACGTTCCTGGTTTTCTTTGGGATGTAGGACACCAGAGTGGCGGTGGGCATAAATGCGAACCTGGATGAGAACACCTCTCTTCCCTTGACCGCGAGCAGCCCGGTCGGGAGCTCGGGCTTGTTCTTCCGAACCGTGCCGACCACGGTGATCTTCCTCTCCAGGAGCTGCCGCGCGAGTTCGTAGGAGGTGAAGTAATTGTCGCACGTGACGTTGCCACCGTGCAGTCCCTCCGTGACATCGAGCAGCACCCACAACCCCTGGTTCCATTCTGGGCGTCCGCCGCTCGGCTTTCCGGTGTAGACTTGCATCTTCCAAGCGTAGCTGGATTTTGCGTCGCAGGCCACCCACGACTTGATCCCGCCGGCTTGCTGGGCGTATACTGTCGGAAAGGACAACTCATTATTGACCAATGAAGTTCTACCTACTAACATAATAATAATATTTTAAAAAACTGAAAAAAAGAATAACCTCTGAACAGAACCAGTTGCTCGTCCACGGTCACTTCGGGCCCCCGGTTGTAGAGGCGCGGCAGCCGTGCCACCCACGCGTCCCAGACCTCTCGCACGGCCGTCAATTTGTCCGTGGCGCGTCTCGCGTGTCTCGTCGAAGTGGTCGTCGAAGCGCAGCAGTCTGGAGTACGTGTGAAAGACTTTGAGCGGCATCGTGGCACGAAATATCGCCCGGCCGCTCTCGGCGTCCCACAGGCTGGCGGCGGCTCGCCCCGGGACCTGTACATGCCCGCTAAGATCAGCAGCCCTATGTAGGTGCGCAGGTCGGTCTCGTCCATCCCTTTCCAGTCGTAATCTCTACCGTCGGCGTGACGAACAGGCGGAACGTCAAGGCTAGGTCACGGGCGCAGGACGTCGCGTGCGTCGTGGGGCCTGGGGGGACCCCGATGGTCCTAGCGGCTGCGCTTTGAGCCACAGCAGAGGAGGAGGAGGAGGAGGAGCAGTGGCCCTCCTCTCGGTCATACGCCCTCGAGGACCATGTTATTTCTCCGTTTCTTCACAGGAAGGTCTCTCTTTCCACGAGTCCGGTGGTGGTGGTGGTGGTGCCGTGGTCTTGTCCTTCTTCTTCTTCTTCTTCTTCTTCTTCTTCTTCTTCTTCTTCTTCTTCTTCTTCTTCTTCTTCTTCTTCTTCCAAGGATGAGCACGATGACGAATCTGCAGCAGCATCACACACTGGGTCGTATTCTTCGTCGCCGTCTTCGTCGCCGTCTTCGTCGCCGTCTTCGTCGTCGTCTTGGTCTTCTTCTCGGGTTTCTTCTCGGTCTGCTTCTCCGTCTGCTTCTCCATCTGCTTCTCGGCCTGCTTCTCCGTCCGCTTCTCCGTCCGCTTCTCGGTCTTGCTCTTCCGCGTCGTCTTCGGGTTCAGAGGATTGTTGAAAACACACCGGCTTCTCTGTGGGTCTAATTGACCCCCGGAGATTACAATTGTAATCAGCTGTGGGTCTAAATGACCCCCAGGAGAATCGAGAATGACAATCCATTGGTCTCAATGACCCCAGGAGAATTGGATAATGACAATCCTTGGGTCACCCTAACCCTAACCCTGACCGGCCAGGGCTTGCGGATGATCACACGCACAGACACACACACACTCTGGGTCAATCCGACCCAGGAACAACACGAGGGTTAAGGTGATTTGATGTTAATCATAATTAAAAGTATATTGTTTTTTGTGTCAGAAAACTGTGTTGAAGTTATTTAATGTCTCATGCAGGTATCGCTCCATGTCCAACCCCAACCCCAACATCTGGTATGAGAAACACTTTCTTTTGTTTTGCATGTTCAGAGGATATTTTAGTTCTTGAAGACACTTACTGGAAATTAAAACAAGAAAATATTTATTGATCTGTGTATTCATCGATGGAAATGCTTGCTGACAACAACAACAAGCGGTATTATACATATAATGCAGCCAGTAAAGTTGTGTATGTTTATGGAATTGTTTCTTTGTCAAGAGCCAAATGTCGAGAGGAAGTTGTCATTTGTCATGAACCTGGACTACGATCCTGCCTACAACAACCCCAGCAATACAGTTTATCAAGATGTTAATGCCACTGTAAGTCATTGTTTTCATTAAGTGTTGTCAATATATTGTAGAATTATATTCAAGCAGACTTTGTCACTGTTTCAAACAGATTCAAAAGCAAAGTAGGGAGCACATCCCAACCTTAAAATCAGCTACATTAACAAGATTCAGGTAAGTCACATCTTAATTTTAGAAGAATACATTTCAGCTCTTTGACCAAAAGATAATTTTGATTGTTCACTTTCATACTCACTCTACGCTCAAATCGCCAGTTCTTGCACTGTGTGACTTTGGTGAGATGGTACTGTTAAGACTGTAATCCATGGCATACAATAACACTGTACTTAAACTTGTTCTCATACATAAACCTTTATATATATTACAGTATTCCTTTAGCTTTATTCAACATCACACATACATGAATGCACTGTGCTCATTAAGACACTGTGACCTATGCCTTAGAAAGAAATCAAGCAGCTGCCCCAGCTTCTGAAGAGCAGATAGGAAAGGCGTTGTCTTGTCTGATAAATACGCATGCTTACGCACACAGAACATACAGCCGATATAGCAGAAACACAATGTTTCTCACTCCAATGAACAAACAACACTGTATCTGCAAAACTACTGAAGACTCACAAAGCTTCAGCCGGATAAAGGCTTGTTTTTAATACACAAAACCAAACACTGTCAGAATGTGAAGATTTGCCCAGCTACTATCAAAGGAGGGACGAACCTGGGAGCGGCTCCTCATCATTGGTGGATTCCAGTTCCAGGATGCTGGGACCACGCCTGTGCACCAGCAAGGGAGAGGCAGGGCTAAAACCCCGGTGACTCCCCCTCGTTATTGACCAATGAAGTTCTACCTACTATTATAAATATTGCACCTGCCGTCCGTTCGGGGCGACTCTTGACTACCCCGTGCTACTGAGTTAGCCGAGGCTGTGTATTGAGTGCCCATAGATATGTGCACATAGCTATGCTGTACCTTTTCATTGCTTCTGAATAAATACTTGTTGAACCAAACCGAGACCGGCTCTTCACATATCTCGGGATAAAAGAACACGACAAAAGTTGGTGACCCCTGTTGGGCCATGGTTTTGTGTGAAACCACACTTCGGCCTACATGTGCCATCAAAACCTGAAGCCGCATGTCCCCCCAGGACTCAGTCTCCCAGGGGCCATCAAAAACCAGAGCAAGGAACTCAGTCTCCCAGAGGGCATCAACTTCACACAGAGGGTGAAACCCCCCCCAGGGACACAGGTTTCAACTCCCATTGGTCACTCTGGACCCCATGACCTGTGAGGTCACCGGGCCAATATAAAGACTGTTTATTTGAGCTCTTCTGTCTCTTTCTACACTCCCTCAACGGAGAGAAGGCTGTCAAGCCTCTTCATGCCTCTTCCCACAATCCTTCCACAGGAGGGAAGGCTGTCGAGCCTCTTCTCCAGCTCACATCTTCTCTTCCCATCCAACTCTTTGAGAGGAGCACAAAGGTGCAGCTTCCAGCTCATCTCACCAAGGAAACCTCCTCGCCCTCCAAGCTCTGCCAACGTCCTAGCAGCGATGCGATGTCCTGCAGGAAAACTTCCACCAGCAACTGAGCTACACAGCTCAACAGAAACCAGCAAGACGACACAAAACTGCGAACTGCACAGCAAATTCCTTTTTCCCCTTTCTACGGACTGGTAACACAACTGGGCTTAATAATTATACTAGGCTAAGCAAAACTGTTTATTCGATTCTGTGTGATGTTTATAAGTTTGATTTGTGGTGTTGTGATATTTTGGGTACAAGTTATTGAGAAAGTAATGTTAGTCTGTTATGCTCTTCACAGTCTTTCGTTGCATCCAATCTAGTAACTTTCTCTAATTTGGCACACACACAGACACACGCATAACTCTTCACCTCATTATGTCTACAGGTCGTAAACATTCCAATAGATGGGGGAAGGGTGTTATCTCTTTGGCCAGCCACCATCTTGAAAGCACGCTGACTCACACAGACACACACACATGTATACACACATACCTATCTTTGTTTAGCAATTAGACCGTTAGTAATTTGTGTTTTTATACTTTATTATATTCAAAATAAATGTTTTTCTTTCACAAATGTTTTTTCATTAATGTTGCATAAGTGAATTTTGCCAACCTCTACACTGTCAAGAACTCCATATCCTTCAACTTAGCTAACCATCTATATGGTAATTTTGGTTATAGTTATTAATTTAATTGTTAATCAGAGTTCCAAATTTGTGGTTAGAACCTTTATGAGACTTATTCAATAAATTGGCTATATTTTCCCTTTCTTTGAAGGGTGGTGCCCCGAGGTAACTTTAATCAATTAAAGTTATTATTTAATATTAATAATAAAATATTAATATTGAATATTTTTATTTTGATAACCAAATTTATTGAATGCCGAAAGGCACACCATTTTATGGTATCACGTTTGATGCATTGTGGCACAACACCCACAACGTGATCCCGAAGAGAAGTTTTGACCAGAAAGACTGGAGACCCAAAGGTCGAGGCCGCTCCGATCGATTCTCCACATACTCACGGGCCCCAAACTAAAAGGTAAGCAGAAACATGTTAAAACAAATTCTGCATTAGTTATATAGGCATTGATATAGATTGTGAGTGTGCAGAGAGGAGAAAAGAGGTAAAATAATAAAGTTCTGTGTTTTTTGGAAGCAATGAAAGGCTATGTGAAATAAAGGGAATGACCTGTGAGAGGTCTGGGACCCTGTGAAAGGGAATGACCTGTGAGAGGTCTGTGAGGGGTTTGGGACCCTATCTTGGCGCAACAGAAACGAGGTAAAAAGCGAGGTCTAGGACCTGCACGGGACGGGCGCCACACTTAAAGTCTGTGACGCACGAACCCTTAAAAGTAATTCAGATTGGAGAAAAGACAGACGATTCATGCAATAGATTGCATCCGTGCAACCTAATCTAGGATTAGGGTGTGTTCCTGGAGGAAGGGGCTGCCTGCACTGACGAGTGAGGAGCTTAACTAGCCAGACACACCGTTGCTTGAATTGGGCACAAATTAAAAGACATAACATGTTACGAAGACTGACAGCGATAAAAAAGACTGACAATATAAAAAATATAAGATTTAAGATGTCTGAATGTGTGGATATTACTAAATTTCCTATTTTATCCTTACAATAGCGTTTTGGAGATTGATTGAAAAACTTAAGGTAACTAATATTTAAAATTAAAAATTTAAATTCTTTACATAGGTAAATGAAAAACGTGATGATTTGGGTAATGGAACTGATCTGAGTAGTCCTAATATGAACTTCATGTGAAGGAACTATGGTGACACAGCACTAAGTCTGATACAAGTGTGAATGAAAAAGTGTGTGTGGAAAACGAGAGAGAAGGGAATTAGGAAAAGATAAAAAGAGGAAAGTCACCCGGCTGACAGAGACAGAATAAATAAGGAAAAAAGAAAAATAGAGCGAGGCCGCCATCTGGTGGCGGATAAAAGGAAGTACAATTAGAGGAGGAGTACGCCTGCCATCTGGGGGCTGATAAAGGGTATTACAGCTAGGGATAAAACAAGGACGCCACCTGGGGGAGACCAAAGGACATTACAGCTCGGGTTACAACTGGTTTGACATCATTGGATTGGCTTGTGTTTTTTATTTTTAATTTATTTATTTTTATTTTTATTTTTTATTTTTTCCACTAAGAGACAAATGACGACGGGAACTTTTTACAGTTAGAGATACACACCCTTGACATACCAACACGACCAACCCCGAACCACACAGATACACACACATTACAGCAACGTGTCACAGCACTAGCATGTCACAACACCTCACTCGTCGTGGGTTGAAGCACTGCCCTTGGCGCTCATGTCAATAAGAAGTTCATCCAATGGTGTCACCCATCTATCCCCACATGAGCTTCTCACAGGACGGCCCATGCCAGGGCCTCCTCAAGACCCTGGGTATGGACCCGGGTTGGATGTATGTCAGGAGAAATTGACTGACTACATGAAAGCCTTAACTAATCTTACTGAAGTTTTGTCTGCAAAGGTCCAGGCGGCTGCTGGACGTTCTGACGAGACCCCCACGGAGACTCCTGTTCCAGTAAGACCAGGTGATTGGGTGAGGGTCAAAGTTCACAAGAGAAAGTGGCCCGACCCTAGGTGGACAGGACCTTGGGAGGTAACAGAGTGTACCTCACATGTGATCCGAGTAAAAGGAAAAACAGGAGCAATTTGGCACCACCTCACACATTGATTTCTGTTACAAGTGTGATTTCTAGTAATCAGACAGTGAATTCTTATAATTCTAATAATTGTGTTTCTGTTGCTTTAACTCCATAGATAATTAAGACATTCTAAATGATTTACAGGACTGTTGACTTTTTTTTTTTTGTGACGAATTCTATATAATACTTTGTAATGAATTCAAATATTTTATTCCCAGTTTAACTTTATGTTTGAGCACATCTTTTGTTTAATCAATTTTAGTGCTCCTATTTGACATGATTATTAAACTGTTCTTATCCCAAGGTTGTGAAGGTAAAAAGTTCAGTTAGTAATTGTCCCAATAATTTTGTAATTGTACAATATGAATGTTTCGTATTTTAACAGTTCAATTAGAGAAGCAGTTTACTGAGCTGGTAACATATATCCTGTGTCAAATGTTTTTATGTATTCAAGAGCAATTTTCGTTAATGGGACTAGAGAGTCCATCTTATCTGGTATTTTAGTTGGAGTTGTTTATTTTATTTATGGTTGTTTTATTTGTTTTGTTTATGTTTTATTCAAACAAGGATATTTTAATATTTCAAAATTCAAATTCAAATATCAGACTGAATAATGTTCATTGCTCTTTGAAAAGGTGAATTTTTCCTAAAATGGTTTTAGAGTTATGACAATATATAATCCAACAAAATTTGCTATCGAGACCGCCAACCATAATATTTTTTATAGTGCACAAAATTAGAGGGTTCCTTGCACTGTTACACATATCCAAGCAAAATTGGTACTGTGAAATGATATATCCTTAACTGAATAGAGATCGAATTTGGAGTGAAGAAGCAATTTCCACACAGAAATTCTTTATTTATTTAATTTTCTTTATTTTTAGAATTGGAAGATAAAGACTACTTAAGAATTTTACTTGAGATTTTCACCCTTAGATATAATATGTGCTGACATTTTGCAAGTAAATTTTGTATCTGATGTTGTGATCATTTTATGATCAAAAGGGAGGAATGTAATGGAAACATTTTACCATTATACCACACTAAATATTATCTCTGCTTATGCATACTATTTCTGCTTGTGTAACTGCCAAAATGACATCAGAGCCACAAATGTGAGACTGTGCTCGTCTCCCCCAACAAGACCCCGAAGAGGCCTTCAGCATGTGTCTGTGTCTTATCTCCTGGGATTTTAATATTCATTCAGTCCACACACGTAGTTCTCACAACACATAGTTCACACACACACACACACACTCACACAGTTCAACTCTTCACACACACACACACATCTCTTCATTGCATCTACATAAAAAGCATACGCCTGCAACTGTTTCTTTGTCATTACAAATGCAGTGTGCTACCCAAGGGAATGAATGTGATAAAATGGCCAATGAATGTGAACGAACAGATAAATCTGCACAGAAAAAGTTTTCTTTGTATCCTACAGTGCCTCCGTGTGTCAGAGTGGACCACGATCTCGACTGTGCCCCTCTTCAGAGACCTGAAGTGGCTTCAGCCACAGCCGTTCACCAAACAAAGATAGGTATGTGTGTGTGTCTGTGTGAGTCAGCGTGCTTTCAAAATGGTGGCTGGCCAAAGAGATAACACCCGTCTCCCCCTATTGGAATGTTTACGACCTGTAGAGATAATGAGGTGAAGAGTTATGCGTGTGTCTGTGTGTGTGCCAAATTAGAGAAGGTTGCTAGATGTATGCAAGGAAGGACTGAAGAGCATAACTAGCATTAACTTTCTCAACAACTTGTAACCACAATATCACAACACAAATCAAACTTATAAACATCATACAGAATCGAATAAACAGTCTTGCTTAGCCTAGTATAATTATTAAGCCCAGTTGTGTTACCCGTCCGTAGAAAGGGGAAAAAGAGTTGCTGTGCAGTTCGAAGTTTTGTGTCGTCTTGCTGGTTTCTGTTGAGCTGTGTAGCTCAGTTGCTGGTTGAAGTTTTTAAGCATCGAGTCGCTGCTAGGAGGTTGATAGAGCTTGGAGGGTGAGGAGGTTTCCTTGGTGAGATGAGCTGGAAGCTGCACCTTTGTGCTCCTCTCGAAGAGTTGGATGGGAAGAGAAGATGTGAGCTGGAGAAGAGGCTCGACAGCCTTCCCTCCTGTGGAAGGATCGTAGGAAGAGGGCAGAAGAGGCTCGACAGCCTTCTCTCCGTAGAGGGAGTGAGACCTGGCTTTATATTGGCCCGGTGACCTCACAGGTCATGGGGTCCAGAGTGACCAATGGAAGTTGAAACCTGTGTCCCTGGGGGGGTTTTCACACCTCTGATGCCCCCTGGGAGACTGAGTTCCTTGCTCTGGTTTTTGATGGCCCCTGGGAGACTGAGTCTTGGAGGAACATGCGGCTTCAGGCTTTGACTGAACATGTAGGCCGAAGTGTGGTTTCACAAAGAACCATGGCCCAAGAAGGGTAAGATTAGATTCATTAGATCATTTTTCAGTTACATGTATAGGTGTATGTTGTCATTGAACTGTGCTAATTGTACTGATTGTGTTTACAGCTGATTGAAGCGGGACAGATGACATGGATCCATCCTTCCACAGCCAGGAGCTCACCGACCTGTGTGCCACACTTCAAATAAGACTGGAAGCTACACTGAATCTCACAGCTACACATCATAGACGTCTACACACTGGAGCAGATTCGGACAGAGTCCCACAAAGAACCTATGACCCAGAGGCGGCAAAGAGACATTTCAAGCTTCACCTGATTAGTTTTTCACTGGCTAGGCCAGTTGTGTTTTTATATTATTTGTGCTGTATGTACATAAAGCTTTGACTCAACATATACCTTGTTCATGTTTTTTTTCCCTCTACAATATGTTCAGCATATAACATCAAGCATCACATGAATGAATGTATAGTCTTCAGTAACTGCAGTGCTTTTGGTAAAGGCTTACTAATAATTAATAATATATATTAATTAATAATTTATAAATATAATATATATATATATATATATATATTAATATATAAATTATTATTAATAATAATTATATATTAATTATTATTATTAATAATATTGTGTGGGAAGGGTTTACCCACGTCATTATAATGACCCAGGATGACCAATAGCAACAGATCTACCAGCCAATCAAAAGTGACTTTTCGTTTCAAAGGTCTGTGGTTTTATCCAATGGTGAAGTGAGATAAGTTCTCACAAGCGATTTCGCTGCGATTCATATGCTAATTAGATCACACATTCGCTCCGCGACTCCCGGGCGGCACTCCCCCCTCCCCAGCGGCACTCCCCCCTCCCCAGCGGCCTCCCCCTCCCCAGCCCCTACCACTGCGAAACCGGGGGTATGTTTCTGCCCGTTTGTGTCACGGGCGAACGCAGGTGGTTATATGCCTCATCATTGAAGCTGTCATATGGAGAAAAATTTGAAAGAGCACCACCTCCTACTTGCGTCATGTGTCCATTGTTAACATTGCTTTGTCCCTCCTGATTGCAAACATTTGGTTTATTATTGCAGCAGCCATCTCAGATGCAGAGGTGAAAAACCAACCAGCATGCACTGCGGCCACCTTTTTCATCCATTTTTTCTACCTAGCCCTGTTTTTCTGGATGTTAGCCTCAGCTCTGCTTTTGCTCTACCGCACAGTCAGTGTGTTTGGTGGGGATTTGTCGAAGCGTTCTTTGTTGGCTATCGGATTCTGTTTAGGCTATGGGGCACCCCTCATCATTGCAATCATAACCATAGCTGTAACTGCACCCGCAAACACCTACATCAGAGAAACTGGGGTCTGCTGGCTCAACTGGAATCAGTCCATGGCTCTACTGGCATTTGTGATCCCTGCACTGATTATAGTGGTAATAAACCTGGGCATCCTGTTTGTGGTGTTGTACAAAATGTTGAGGAGAAGGGCAGTGGTAGATGCTGCACAGGCCGCAGAGAGGAACGCTCTTGTGGTTATTGCTCGGACTTTGGCCTTCCTCACACCATTTTTGGGATTAACTTGGGGTCTGGGAGTTGGAACTATGACTGACCCACACAATATAGTAATCCATATTTCATTTGCATCCTTCAATTCACTGCAGGTAAAATCATAGTGTTTGCTAATACTCTTATGGTGTGTTCACACCGAAACAAGGCACACATTTTTGCGACGTCCTAAACGTGCTGAGGGATAATTTCTGTTTAATCCGGGTTTAATCAACACAAAGGGGGAGTATTAGCCTGTTCTATTAGGGGAGAGAGGATGACTACTATCTGAAGCGTTGCAGTGTTGTACATTTGTTGAAATGCCGGGGAAATCAGTGCCGTTGTGTGTGGGTCCATTAGCCCACCCGGTACAGCACACAGCTCGGGGACTGTCACCGCCTCCTACTGGAGCTTTCCAGCACTCCCTGAGGCTGAGCAGTGACTGCTCTGATCACTCTCTAGCTTAGGTCAGTGCCAGGACTGAGTCCGCTAATAGGATGACGCGACATCGTGTCTCACGAATTTGACGCCTGAGTTCAAATATTTCAACTCAAACGTAAAGGGCTCCAAATGTGACGCACATTTGCGTCTAGACGCATCTCTTCATTGAGTTTTTATGAAATTCATTCAATTTGTGCCGCGTTTTTGTGAACACACCATTTCAGTTATTTTACGGCTTCTTAATCATGCTCTTACGTGATACCACTTTTTGTCTTTATGAAGGGTTTCTTCATATTGTTGTTTGGAACACTGTTGGACAAAAAGGTAAGTTTGACATAAAAATCTAAGTTTGGATAATTGAAGGCAAAATCCATTCTGAAATACAATCAACATTTTTACATCTTTAACATTGAATTCCTAATGTTTAATATATGAATATAATGCAGTATCTAAAATCTAGTGACAATAAGTAATGAAACTAATTCTCAGATATTGCTAGAGCAGCCGTTGTAATTTTACAGATAAAGACATTTTCTGGTTTTAATCTCTTTGGTAAAGTTAGGGTGCATTTAAAAAGAAAACACAAGGAGCTTGCCAGTAGCCTTGGTTTTTAGAGAGGATATACAAAACGACAGCAATAATTGATCTTCTGTCCGTACAATTAGAGGAAAACAATGAAACTAATCAGTGCTAAATTGTAGATTGTTAATTGGCTAACAGATTATTTGCTTTTTGATTATGCACCTTTCTGCCAAACTAATAAAAACTGCCACAATATTTAACTATTTCATTAGCTTATATCAAACTTCCACATTTTAGTCAAGTTTGTCTGTTATTAAAATGAACTTTGAATTTTCTGAAACAATCATACTTGCTCTTGTAGTTTCCCAGGACAGGTTGTAGATTGTCCTGCAGAATTGGGCTCATTTTGATGTCTTGCTGTGGTTGGAATATTTGGTCCTCTGGTAGACCTATTGGGCATGAAAGATAACTAAATAATATCCAGTGACCAAAGTGGGCTGGAGTGGACCGCCCCTCGTACCCAACACAAAATAAATCTGCTCAGCAGGTCATTAATATGGGCCAATGGAATTCAAGTTAGCTGAATTTGGCCATTAATGACCTTTTAAAAAAGTTGTATGTGCTTATTTTTGGGGATTATCTTTTCAGGTGCGGACAGAAATAGCATTGATGTCACAGACATCCAGAAGTGGGACAAGGGTAAGAACATGCTTCTAAATCACATTGATTTGTTTTTTGTTTGGGAGAATCAGAGTTTGTTTTTTAAATATTGTGGTGAATCAAGTATAATCTTATATTCTTATTTTAGAGCACCAGCGGTGGAACGTCATCATCAAACGGACTGGGCATTTTCCGCAACTGGAGAAGAGGAAGAGGTAAAGCAACAGTTTAGACAGAAAGACAGATGCTTTCAAAACACTGGTTTAGTTGTTTTATTACCCAGGTTGTGGTGTTCAGTCAGTCCAGTACTTTGGTCTAAACCAGGAACTATCAAACCTTACCTAGGGAGCATTTTTTTCCCAGAAAGAAAAGGAAAATATCCGTCCGGAGCACAAAAAATATTTGATGCTGAAACAATACATGAGCATAGGCGTCGACATGTTAACATGACAACATAATGTGAGCATTTTAGCATGCTGACCTCACCAAAGCTCAAATCACCACTGCGAGAAATGCTCTTTGAAATCCATCATATTTTGCAACCGCAAACCTAATTGTGTTGTTTTGTGAATGTTTTTCCAAATGGTTACAACGTGTCATCTAATGAATCGGGTGCATCGCACTCCTTCATCAACACTTGATGATCGGCTTTGGCAAACCAACTATTACACAATTGTCTTTTCTTCATTGCAGCAACAAACAGGGAAAGATGATCAAAGGTTTATTTAAATCATAATTTGAAGATTTTTATTTAGTCAAAGCATTGCTCACAACAACACTGATGCAATTAGCATAAACGATTTATTTAGTATTACATACTTTTTGTTAAGGTAAAATATAAATGGTATTGTATGAATGATTTGATCGTATGAATGATCATGTTTTTCTTTTCTTTTGTTATTTAATATATTTTGTCTTGTTTACACAGTCACATTATGTGAACTGGTCAGGTCCCCATTGAATGTAATGATTAACATTCTATGGTGAAGACACACATCAAGGTTTGTGTAAGATTAGGATTTGGCAAGTAGTGGTAATGGTACAGGGTTAGATTAAGTAACTAGTAAATTAAGTCAATGACATCAGAACTCTTCAAGACATGGCTGTGTGTGTGTGTGTGTGTGTGTGTGTGTGTGTGTGTGTGTGTGTGTGTGTGTGTGTCTTTCATTTGAAACTGCAGCTGGATACCACTGGGTAATCACTTTTTGGGTTTTTGCTTTTTTTGAAGCAAAACACAAAGAAGTGATTACCCAGTGGTATCCAGCTGCAGTTTCAAATGAAAGACAAAAATTTAGAAGAATTTATATGTTAAAGAAACAATCAGTGAGGACAAATACTTAAAATCATTGTATTGCAACCAAGGGTGTTACTCTATGGAACGGCTGTGATGGCAATATGAAAACATGTCCGACATTTTATAAATTTGAATTTAATTGTGATGGGGAAGTAGCACAGTAAAACAGAATAGGATATGTAAATAACTTTATTTGCTTAAAGGGGACATAGCATGCAAATTCCACTTTGTTAGTGCTTCTACAGGTTAATGTGGGTATCTGGCATGTCTACCAACCCAAAAACTCTGGGGAAAAAACACTCGCGCGTTTTGTTATAGTTCCTCTAAGTCAGAAACGTCATGCTTGAGCGACTCGATTGCGCTTCCTGGGTATTGTGTCGTAACAATACACTGGAAGTCTCCTACATGGTCTTGGCCCACCCCCGTCCCGTCCCGTCCCCCACACTCGTTACTTCGGGTTTACACCGGAGGCTGCGAGGCAGCGAGCGCCGTTCCCAAGCACGCAGCCGGGCTGTTCACACGGGACGAGCATTTCTCCGCTGGTCAGCCCGCGATTCACTCACATGTGGCATTTGTCTGGATCGTTGGGACTGGGAGGCTGCAGCAGCTGCTCGGGGCGACCGCTCGCTCTCCCGTGCGTGAGCTGGAATTTGTGTCAGCGCCACACAGCCAACAGTGTGGAGGACTTCCGCAGTGTTCAGCGCTACTGTAACCCCGAACCCGACATTCAAGCGGGTACAACAACAAGCGGAGAAAGCAGAATCGCGGGCTGACCTTATATGTACAGTCTATGGGGCTGACCAGCCGGAGAAATGCTCGTCCCGTGTGAACAGCCAGGCGGCTGCGCGGCAGAAACGGCGCTGCGCTGCCTCAGCGGTCTTCCACACTGCCAGCTGTGTGGAAGACTTCCGCAGTGTTCAGCTCTACTGTATGCCGGGTTACAGTAGTTCCGCGGGTTACAGTAGTTCCGCCGGGTTACAGTAGTTCCGCCGAGGTTACAGTAGTTACGCGGGACACAGGACCGGAAGTGCCGCTGCGAGGCAGCGCAGCGCCGTTCTCCAGCACGCAGCCGCCTGGCTGTTCACCGAGACGAGCATTTCTCCGCGCTGGTCAGCCCCATAGACTGTACATATAAGGTCAGCCCGCGATTCTGCTTTCTCCGCTTGTTGTTGTACCCGTGAATGTCGGGGTTCGAAATAATGATGGTCTTCATAGCCCCCCACCTCTCTTTCTCTCTCTGTCTGTCTGCTTGTGTGCTTGTAGTGGATGGGCAGAGGGGACATTTAATTATGTGATTGGGAAAATTAAAACTCCAGGACAACAAGGGAATACAAAGTATGGGATGCATATTTGATAATTTATATCATATAAAATATGTAATTTATATCGTTTAAAATCATGGGGGGAGAGGGGGGAGGGGGGAGCTGGCTCATTAGCATTTAAAGGAACAGGCAGTCAAAACAGGTCGCTCTGTGGAGGGCTGTTTTATACAGGGTAAAAAGGGTGCTGTTTTAAATGATCCTTGTGGTATTTTGACCAAAGTATGTTACAGACATTTCATTAAGACCCCAAGGAACCATATCAACTTGTGGTAAAATGGGCATGCTATGTCCCCTTTAAATTTTGTTTATCTGCCCTCGCTGTGTCATGAATGTTTATTTTTACTGATTGAGTTTGAGCTGTCTATGAGGAAAGTGGGAATACTGTGGCATTTCACAAAATGTTTTCACGAAATATGAAAAAAGGGGGTAGCACTCCATAAGTATGCACTTCCAGTGCCTTTTTTTCTTACTTACACATATGTTTTATGTTGTAAGATGTTCAAAATATACAAAAACCTAACCTAATGAGCCTGTGGAGTCATGTGCAAAGCCTGTTATTGTCATTTTTCCCAACAGGGTTAACAATGAAGAGCAACAATTACACATAGGAATTGTTACTGTGCTCAGAATGCAACTATTATCTATTATTTTAGGTATAAGCCTGTTACAGTAGTCAGTCTTGAAATTTAACTTCTTCATGGGGGCTGCTTTAAAATGTCTAAAGAGTTTTTTTATATGAAAATCATTACTGTTCTATTGAACAGTTTACAGTGGGAATAAAATAGTAAAACACTTACAGACACAACTGACTGTAGCAGAGGCCAAAGCAAGGATCATTACATCATCTTTGTGTCTCTGCAAATACACAACATGTGTTCGTTTGCTAAAGTAAAGAAAGAAAACATGTTCAGTTTCTATACTCAGCTCTCCATACACTGGATCCTCTGTGTTGCATGGCTAAAATGAGAAGAGAAGTCATGTTACAGAGTTTTGTGGTCAGAGATTAATTTATTTTTCACATCATTGTACTTAAGTTGCTGCAACAACCCCACCCTGTTCAGTACTTTCTGTATGTCCTGTCATGAACAGTGGTGAGTATACAAATCTTTTGCTAAACTAAAAATAGCAAGACCACAATTTAAATTACATTATTCTGAGTAAAAGCATATACAGACGCAGCGGCTCGCCTCTCTTCTCTTCTGGCTTTCTGTTTTTGTGGAACGCACATAACAAACACATCAAGCACTGTGACACACATCATGGATTGAAAATAACACACAATGCACAGCCCACACAGGGACTGCATCTTAAAAAACAAATAATGCTTGTACTATTTGTAAATATGCCTTATTCTATCTTCTGTATAAAGTTATTTGCTGCTATTTTTCATGCTTATATTTCTCTATATTTGTACACTATAGATTTGTGAGAGAAGCCTTATACAATTCTATTTTACCTGAGTATAATGACAATAAAGATCTTTGAATTTTACATGAAATCTAATTTCTCAGGTGAAGTTCATGTACTTCTAAATTGTATTCAAGTACAGTACAAATATTTAGTTACTTTACACCACTGATCATACAGTACATTAAGACTCACTCCCTTTCACATTTTACAACCCCAACTCAGAAAAAGTTGGGACGGTATGGAAAATGCTAATAAAAAAAGAAAGCGGTGATTTCTAAATTTAATTTGACTTGTATTGCATAGCAGACAGTATGAACATAAGATAAGATAACTTCATTTTATTTGTAAATATGTATCCATTCCTGCCATTCAGGCCTGCAACACATTCCCATAAAAGTTGGGACAAGGGCAATTTAGGGCAAGTAACGAGGTAGAATGATTAAAAAATGAAGTGATTTGAAATAGGTGATGTCAACAGGTGATTGTAATCATGATTTGGTACAAAAGCAGCATCCAGGAAAGGGCTGGCTCTTCAGGAGCAAAGATGGGCCGAGGATCGCCAGTTTGCCAACAAATGTGTGAGAAAATTATTGGCATTTTTAAAAACAGTGTTCCTCAAAGAAGGATAGGAAGGGATTTGGATATTTCCTCCTCTACAGTGCATAACATCATTAAAAGATTCAAGGAATCTGGAGGGAATTTCAGTGCATAAAGAGCAAGGGCGCTAAGCCTAAACTGACTAACCGTGCTCTCTGATCCCTCAGATGACACAGCATCAAGAACCGTCATTTATCTATAACCAATATAACCACATGGGCTCAGGATTACTTTGGCAAACCTTTGTCAAGCGCTACAATACATAGTTACATCCACAAATGCCAGTTAAAACTTTACTGTGCCAAAAGGAAGCCTTATGTAAACCGTGTGCAGAAGCACCGTCGACTTCTCTGTGCTCGAAGGCATCTGGGATGGACCATAACACAGTGGAAACGTGTATTGTGGTCAGACGAGTCAGTATTTCAGGTCTTTTTTGGAAGAAATGGACGCTGTGTACTCCAGACCAAAGATGAAAAGGACCATCCAGACTGTTACCAGCAACAAGTCCAAAAGCCAGTGTCTGTCATGGTATCGGGTTGTGTCAGTTCCCTTTGCAAATGTTTTTACACTTTCTCTGAAAGTGGTGAGAGATTTTGGAGCAGCATTTGCTGCCTTCAAGACGACATCTTTTCCAGAGACATCCATGCATATTGCAACCCTACTGTTGCACACCTTAAGACTTGTTTGCAGGAAGAATGGGACTAAATGACACCTGAAACGCTTCATCACGTGGTGTCTTAAGTCCCTAAACGTCTTTAAAGTGTTGTGAAAAGGATTGCAACATTACAAAGTGGTAAATGCTTTACCGTCCTAATTTTTTTTTAAATATGTTACAAGATTTTGTAACATATTTGTTTTTATTGTAATACAGGTCAAAGATCATTTATAAATCACTGTTCTCAATTTTAATTTTAAATGTAACATACCGTCCCAACTTTTTCTGATTTGGGGTTGTATGTTGCAACCTTATGCTTAAACTATTAAAATTAATTTCACCCCATAATGACGAGATGAAAACCAAGTATTATCAAAATGTATCGAAAGGAAAAACATTGCAGAAGCAGGTCTGTCATTATATTTTGACATTTTCAACTGATCCTGTAATGGCTGCAAATCAGAAAATCTTTAGTGAGTTCATCGTGATGGTCAAGGATCCTCATCCTGTGGGGTCAGCACTGAACGGGACTGGTTACATGCGACAGGCATCTACTGTCGGACCGCATGAAGCAGAGCACTCGATTTGATTAAACAAATATCCATGGAAATTAAGAGGCTCTGTGCATGTGCTGACTGCTCCAGCTGACGTGGAGACATGCCATCAATGCAAATGGTCTTTGAACACAAAGCCTGGTCATCATTCTTTCCCATAACATACTGTAGCCCCACTCCAATATTGGTGTGCACCTGTTTGCCATGAAGCACAGTTGGATTTTTGTTTGCTAATTTCAGCAAAGATGTGTTAATCTTCTGTGTAAAGCCAAGGTAAGAGCTTTTCATCTCTGTGTTTTTATCTTTGTGATGCGATCTGAACAGAACCTATTAATTATTTGAACTAGAGAGAATTAAGATACTAATGCAACACCATGAAATCATGTCAGGCAGGATTTTAAAAAGTTTTTTAACAACCATATCCTTAATTCCTGTCATCCCCATTTTTGTTACCTCCCCTAAAGAGGTTATGTTTACCTGTCTTGTTTGTTTGTAAGCAGTTTTACACAGAATACATGATTTCCATGAGAAAAGGGTGTGGTATGGGTCAAGGAAGAAGCCAATAAAGTTTGGTGCAGATTTGAATCAGGGGGGAGATTCAGGCTTTTTTCTTTCTTTAACATTGCAAGAGGGTGTTTTTCAACTTTTTATACTCTTTTCCCAGGGAATAATTAATTGATCTCGATCGGGGGAAAAAATCAGGCGCATTTATGGAACTGAGTGTGTGCAATTTGGTGGAACTTGACTAAATTTAAGGGGACTGTCGGGCCATGGCGGGTCTACAGGTCATTCTAGTTTCTGCATGTAAAACCCTCACCCTTGTGGTCAAGTCAAAACCGAAATCCTTTTCCTTACAAAGCAAAAAATTGAGCATACTAGTTTTGTTCCAGCAACCTAGTTGCTTTGGTTGGTTTTGTATTTATATAGCGCTTTTCTAGTCTTGATGACCACTCAAAGCTCTTTACAGTACAGTTACATTCACACAGTGCATCTATTAGCAGAACTTTTTTTTTGTTCTATGAGGGGCAATTCGGGGTTCAGCATCTTGCCCAAGGACACTTCGGCATGCAGATGGGGAAGACTGGGGATCGAACTGCCGACCTTCAGGTTGACGGACAACCGCTCTACCCCTCAGCCACAGCCGCCTGCTGAAACTAAGCAGTTTCAGTGATCAGATTGAGGTAACCTTTATTGGAGAAGAGACTTAGTGACCGTCTTTGCAGATTTAGAGTAAGTAATTTAGTGATTCATTTTAATTGGAGAGCTGGTTCTGAAGAAAGTTTTTCTAGGGCTGTGAAAATCTTTTGGTCCTGGAAATTGAAAACTGAGGTAATGTGTAATTAAATGAAATACAGTAAATTGAGTAAATAAGAGCTGAGACGTATTATAACTTCTGATCTTGAAACTTGACTTCTGTGACGTATGTAAAGCTAATGATGTTATCTTGTAATTCAAAAATAACAGTGTATAAAGAAAGCATCAACACCTCTAGCAGTGTCAACAATAAGGGTCAAGCTTTACATATGATTTGAATATCATATGAATGACATTGCGTTATTATAATTTAATTCGAAGTAAATTAAAATAATAATATAGTAAAAATGTAATAATATTATGTTACATATAATTATCATTATTATTATTAAGTGTGATATTTTCCCATAATTTTAAGGGACATTGGATGACCCTGTATGTATTTGTGTACATGTGTTTCCTGTGAAACACATGTACACCTGCTAAAGTGAGTGTATAGCTGTGTCTCAATTCAGGGGTTGCTTCCTTCGGAGGCTGCATTTCATGACCGACTGCTTCACAGCAGCATGACTAAACTATGCTTTTATCCCTGAGAAACAAAGGCTCCAAAGGCTGGATCCTTCTCAGGTCAACCTATCCCAGGATTCATTGTGCTTCAGTAATAAATAGTTTTTCAAAGAGGTAATGGCACCAGCAAGTGAAGAGGCGTTCTTGAGTATCACACTTCAACTCAACTGAACAGCTAACTGTACACATTTTAAAATATGTTCTTTTCGTGTCCACGTTCACCTCTTTTGCTGGGCAACAGCAACAAGGGCAGCACAAGCTGGTGACACGATCGCAGAAAGTCTCTATACACCAGAACATCTGATTTTGGCTTTTGTGCTCTACACAACATGACATGTAGATGCAGCCCCTGAATCCAGATACATCTTATGTGTTTGTGTATTTGTGAGGCAGTTCATTGTCATTCTCATCTGAAATGTTTTCCCCCCAGAGTAACAATGTTTTCCAGAGTGTGTCTGTCTGATTCGGATTGGATATATCTACTATCAGGTAAATATGCTTCTCAGTCTGGGTTATATACTTTAAGACAGAAATATAACCAAGTGAATGTTTTGAATATACCCACTGTAATTCTGTCTTTATACTCTTATTACATTTTTGTTCAATCAATTAAATCTTGCATGTATAATAACATTAATTGACTAAATATTAAAAAGACAAAATAGAACTTTGTATTTACTGTAGAGCCTATGTAGCTGTTTTTTCCTCTGCAGGTATATAAACATGTATATATTTTAATTTGACAAAAGACTGAATCATGATAGAAAGTATAAATCTGTTGTTTACCTGTTCTTGTCATTGCAGGTCAATGCAGCAGGTGAGTCGTTTGGCAACATTGTCATACATTCAATAAGATTTTTCAGAAACCTCCGTAAATTGGACAAGAATTAAAGGGGACATAGCATGCAAATTCCACTTTGTTAGTGCTTCTACAGGTTAATGTGGGTATCTGGCATGTCTACCAACCCAAAACTTGGGAAAAACACTGTTTGTTATAGTTCCTCTGTCAACGTCATGCTGGCGCCGATGCGCTTCCTGGGTATTGTCGTAACAGAACTGAAGTTGAGATTTCTCGTCACCCTGACTGTATAGGTCAGCCCGCGATTCTCTCTCCGCTTGTTGTTGTACCTTGAATGTGGGGTTCGGGGTAAATGTGGTCTTCATGCCCCCCACCTCTCTTTCTCTCTGTCTGTCTGCTTGTGCTTGTAGGATGGGCAGAGGGACATAATATGTGATTGGGAAAATTAAACCCAGGACAACAGGAATACAAGTATGGATGCATATTTGATCATTTATATCATATAAAATATGTAATTTATATCGTTTAAAATCATGGGGAGAGGGAGGGGAGCTGGTCATTAGCATTTAAGGAACAGGCACTCAAACAGGTCGCTCTGTGGAGGGCTGTTTTATACAGGGTAAGGGTGCTGTTTATGATCCTTGTGGTATTTTGACCAAAGTATGTTACAGACATTTCATTAAGACCCCAAGGAACCATATCAACTTGTGGTAAAATGGGCATGGTATGTCCCCTTTAAAGGGCTGAGTTCACCATTATATAAATAGGCCAAATTGTGTAGAATTTTAGATACATTACAATAGAACTGTTAGCGGATTCCTCATGGGGCAGAGAAAACTCAGTGGCAGATCCTTGGGCGGGGCCAAGGGGGCATTAGCCCCAGCTGATATCTGATTGGTCCATGAAGTGCCCCTGTCCCGGCAGTCATTTTTTTATATAAACGAATCACTTAATAATTATATTACAATAAAGGTGACAATTTGCAGCATTTCCCACAGAACTAATTCAGTCTAAGGCAGTAACAGGTATAAAAGTGCATGTGCATGAAGGTCACCCTCATGCACAAAATTTTTTAAAGCCGTTTTCAAACATTTGGCTACAGAGTTTACCACTAGTCTGCCTTTCATACATGCAAAACACAGCGGTGAAAGGTATCTATTGACATAAATAATCCTAGTGATGTTTTCACTTGTGTGTTTCATCTAAATTGTACAAATAGTTGAGGGCTACCCCATGTTCTCTTTCATGCTTGGAAGGGGCGAGTGAGATGAGGGGTATTCAGCTGCAACATGCAACTTCTCCACTAGATGTCACTAAATTCTACACACTGAAACCTTAAAGCTAACTACAAAGGAGGGAGGTCCACACAGCAACCATTTAAATAAACAATGATTTATTGAAATCAAATCAAAATTAAGCAAAGCATAGTAGGTTTGATCAGTAATCAGCAGTGAGGGGTGGGTGTTGGGTGATGTGTAACTGCCGGTGTGAGTTAAAGGTTCAGTGTGTAGAATAGAGTCACATCTAGTGGTGAAGTTTCATGTTGCAGCTGAACACCCCTCACCTCACCCTCCCCTTCCAAACATGAAAGAGAACCTGTGGTAGCATTCAGTTGTCATAAAAACTCAAAAAGTGTTTAGTTTGTCCAGTTTGAGCTACTGTAAAAAACGTGGTGGCATCCGTAGAGAGGACCCGTTACTGATGTAAATATAAAGTATTTTAAATATAAAGGGCCCATTCTAGAGTAAAGAAAACAATAATCATACGGTTTACATGATCACACACAAGTGACAACATCACTAGGATTTTTTCATATTTTATTTCTGCCAATAAATCCCTTTTAGCTGAATCTTACACACTGAACCTTTAACATAAACGATCTGTAACCATAGCTAAACTAAAACCAAACAAAACAGAACCAAACCCAAAAAGCTCTTATCAGGAGGGAGAGAGCGAGCCATCTTGATACTATAGGGCTACACTCTCTTATGTATCAGATTATTTAAATTTATTATTTAAACTGTGTTGCTATAAATCCAAAAAGATAACACACAAAAATATTGTTTTGTAGAGGTCTACATTGGTGAGCTGGACGTGGAAAATAACATCACGATGGAGTCCCAGATTATCTTGTCACTTTTGAAAATGTCAGTCCAGGTGAATGGAGGTTCCGACAACGTGGCGATCACAGAAATCAAACTGGTTTCAGGTATCTTGCAGGAGCACTTTCTTCTTTCTGTGGTTATTTCATACTGTGAGAGGGGAAATAGAGGGAGTTGGGAAGCAGGATGCACTGCTAAGATGAAAATTGTATTTGATTTATTTCACATGCATACAAACTGGTGGCTGTTTCATGAAATATATTTGAATTATTAAGACTTTTTTATGTATAGCATCACTAAACCTAACACTGGCAAATCAACAGGTCTCCCTCATCTGGTTAACACTCAGCTCAGTGTTGACCAACCTACTACGAGTTAATGCATGTGAAAAAAGGCAGGGCTTAGAGCAAATGACCAATTCTAAACCAACAACAGATCCTGATAAGCATATTTTATTAGATGAATTTAATTTCTCCTGGGAAATCATTCATTTTTGTGAGAGTAAAATAAATAAATATAGTAAAATTTGATAAAAAAGTGTTACAGTAATGAAATATACATTTATAAATAAATTAAATAAAATTACGACATTAAACACTTTATTTTTGACAAACCAGTAATAGCTAGCACATTCCTAAAATTCCTGTCTCCTCAAAATTACAATTATTTGCAGTTTATCTAACTGCATGAACCTTTCAGTGGAAATGTAATGTCACCTGAATTTGTTTTTCATTAACATAGTTCTTAGGTATTGGCATGTCACTAAAATGTTACAGATACAGAATGCATTAATATAATGTTTTTGCAGGATAGCCGCTACAACACTGTACAACCATTTATACAATTTAGACACACACAGCACTTGGTTAGGTTTAGAGAAATATTGTCCTCTTGGTTAAATACAGAAAAAGTTAAGTCATCTGATGATATTTACCTTAACCAGAGAGTTATTGTTGCCTAAATCTAACCACAGATGGGACTTATGATGCAAACCCCAGTCTCTGAATACAATCTATGGGAAATAAAATCTTTGCCATCACAGTATAATTAATTGTTCAATTAATTAGCTTCAACCGTTTATTTAGACAAAGGATGCTTATTCTTTAAAAAGGCTGTTTTTATATAAAATTATTATATTTTTAAAAATAATTCAGAATCGTAATGTCACTCAATCGACATAATGAGGATACAATCTGCATACCTATTTTCTTCATCAGCTAACTATCATTAATTAAATCAAACCACACCTACAGTCACAGTAACTTGGGATTTTTCATTCAGATTCAACCTTGATTAATGAATATTTTGGTCATTGCATTTAATGTTATAAAAAAAAAAATTAAGATTTCAAACTGAGTTTTGAGGGTTTTAGGAATCTGACGATTGTGCTTCACTTTCTAGAATGCTTTCTGATTGGAGACACAACCAGTTGCAATTGCTCTGGTGAGTACAGTTGGAGCAACGAAGTGTGCTACAGTTCGTCATGTTGCACCGAAACAACTTGCACACAAAACGTGTCCCACATCAAACCACTCTGCATTGCCAAAGTCCAAGGTACCAGTCATGATATGTGACCCTATATTTGTAGTATTTTTACTCGTATTTTCTCTTGATAATTTATAGTATTTTGAAAATATCTGTGTGGCATAATAGAGCAAAGGTCATTAAAACAACAACAGTGTTTTTATATAGTTTATAATATGTATACTGTAGAGAGCAAAACAAAAACTAATGATAATATTTTCAACCTACAGTTTACATCAATGGATCTGTTACGCTGACGTCTGCAACTTGGGATGCTTACAAAACTGCAAAGGTACATTCTGCTCTTGTGACAGACTTATAATACCAGAGGGTGTTTGTCTCTAAAAAACACCGTCAGATATACATGATTTAACACTCTTTCTTTTCAAAGCTGGAGACTGCGTTCAGATCTCGATTGAATGGCTATGAGTCCCTGAACATAACTGGCTACAGGTATTGCACCTTGCTTGGAAAATATTTTTTGATAGCCTTTTGAGGCTAATTAACACAAAACAACTTCCATGTCCTTACCCAAATGTACACTTTACTATGTCATTAACCGATACATTTATTTATTCTTTCCAAATCCTAAAGGGAAAGCAACAAAATTGCTGACTTTGAGGCAGCCGTCAGCATCAAACTAAAGACCTTTGTACTTCAAAAATTGCTGACTGATCTGGACGCCATTCTCTCAGCTAAGGTTCTGGTCGACACTGTAGGTCAGTGAAAAAGTGTCATTAATTTAGATCACAATGTTTTAGAAGATGTATTACATGTTCCCTATAGACTACTATCTATATTTTGCACTCTGAGAAAATATTATATATGCATAATGTGGCATTAATGCATCGGGAGTAATCCTACCTTTTTTAATTTATTTCTAAAAACACAGTTATTACTGACAATTTTTTTTGGTTCCACTGTAAAGTACGGTGAACAACAATTTTGTGCATAATACATATTGTATAGAATAATGAACCTCCAACAGAATCACCTTGGGTCGCAATATGTGTGTGGTCAGTGCATGATGGCTGCATCGTTGATCTGCTGTATCACATGCACGTCTGTTGTTCACACAAGGACCGTTTCTGATGCGTGCCTTCTGCAGCGCTGCTACATTAGGTGTCCGGTATGGCTATTGTATTTTCCTTGTAATAAAAATAGCTTAGAATAAAGTAACCTTAACCTTAATGCTCTCAACTAAATGCCAGGAATCTATGGTATGAAGCCCAGCATCGGCCGTGCCAAACTAAAAGGCAAGACATTGCACACGCCCCGCTCCAGCATTCACTGTGGCCTGGGCATTAGGACATTTCTGTGCACTCAATAACTTATGCTACTCAGAAAAGCAGGTTACAAAGGTAATCTAACATTTGCATGCACTGTTGTAACCTGGTTACTGTAAATCTGCAGGAGGTCAGTATTGGATTCCTCCCTAACCCCTCGCCTTATGATGGAAGAATGACTGGGTTGTTTAATCACCATTGCATTGTCAATTAAAAGATACATTTCAACAAAAAAGGTCAATGTTTCCAATCATTAGCCAGGAGGTGTCAAGGTATGTTGCTGTGGACGAAATTCTGGGACAGATAGATGAATGACGGTTCACACAAACCAGTGGAAATTAGCTGCTTTCAGACATGCACTGATCTGGACAATTTCTTAACATTCTCCAAAGGGGCTGTATGTGAGATCGCAAATGTCCGCATTAGACGCTCCAGACATCCGCTGGAGTTTCTCCTCCCAGAACCCTAAAGAAAACTCAGGATAATGTCTGAATGAGCCTATTTGAGAACACAGCAGGAGATCCTCCTCAGGATTCACCTGAGCGAGTTGATGACGTTTCTAACATGTGACTGACGCAAATATGAAGACAAAGGATACAATTATGTCAGGATGAAAAAGTGGTGTCATACACGTAGAAGATACAGAGGAAGAGCTTTTGGTGATGACAGCCAACGTTATTTATACATTATTTCCTGATTCTGTCTGCTGCACCACCCCTGACCTGAACATTGCTTTGAACACGCCTGAGCAGAGAATATCCTGCTGCGTTGGTCATGTGTGAAAGGCAAACTCTGGAGAAAGTCTGGAGCCCATTATGCAGACGTTCTCTGGAGTGCATGTCTGAAATCCACTGTATTGCTTTGTATCCATGTTGCCTTCTTCAACTAGGAATGGTCAACATCACAGCTCCAGAGGATAGCGTGTGCTATAAGTCCAGCCCAAGTCTGGAATGCAGATTTGAGGAGGCAACAACCAGCACTGGCTGGAAGTTGATCAAGGAACACAAGGATTTGGAGCTCGAGGATGGTAGTATGGTGAATCTAAACCGCAACTGTTTCGATGGGAAAAACAAGTCCTGTATTGCAGTTACACTCAACAAAGTGACCAGCGCTGGGTCAGGCAAGTACAAACATTTCACACTGACATTTTTTTTTAAATTGAAGCTCGACTGAATTGATGCTTCATTTTCTTCTGCAGCGATAAAATGCCTGACATGAGTGTTTTCCAGTGAATGTGAAGTTTACGTTCTGAGTGAAAATGTGGGTATTGTAATCTGATTGGTGCAATGTCTGTGTGAACAATGGCATTGTACTTTACTGAGAAAAAGACAAGCAATATGTTTGTTACACCTGGCCTTCATCATTTGTTTGTATGCATGGTCTGAGGAAGTTCTACGTTTTTTCCCAGAGTCAAACAAGTTTAGGTAAGAACATATTGATGAATCCCAGATTTGTGCGTCAAACGGGTTGTCTAAAAACAACCCGTAATCCCACACTCTCGGTGGGAGACTGCACAGTACACTGGTAATCTGACACCTTTTCAAAACTAATTTTCAGGAAATAAAATCGCCTTTTATGCTTTACTGTAATTTGTGATGTCCCTTTGTCGTTTGCCATCTTGGAAATATTTACTGCTTTACATCATTGTTCTGTGTGTTGTGATTAGAATCACGTGTCATTGTTATCAAAGGACTACTTGGTCCCGTGTGTGTTGACAATCTATTTATATGATAATTACACAAGTGACGAAAGAGAAAGAGCTGAACCCTCCTTCTGTCTATGGTAAATGGTCTGTATTTACAGTATATAGTGCATTTCTAGTCTTGCACTCAAAGTGCTTCACAGTACGGTTTTGCCATCCACCCTACATATGTGCAGTCCTTCTATCATACATCAATCCCACATTGCCACACATCTGTCAGAGGCATTTTGTTCAGTATTTTGCCCAAGGGCACTTCTTGTTGGGATCAAACTGCCAACCATCTGGTTGAAAGTTTGTGTTAAAGATCCAGTATTTTACACCTTTTTACTAAGAGTAGCCCTAAAGATGTCTCTGGAGTTTGGGTTAGGGTTAACACTCCAGATGCTGCATTCAATCATGTCTGAATAGGGGGTTTGTGTGTTTGTGTGCCCGTCAGGTATACATGTGTATATTATGACGTGTCATCAGCGAAACACTGAAGTGCTGGCACTTACTTGTGCAAAAAGTCATTCAAATTTTTGTTTAAGCAAAAGCATGTCAGACAAGCTGGTGACTGAAGTCATCTTTTAGACCAAAGAGTCTAATTCATTCTGTTTTCAGCTGCAGAAGGTAATTTACCGACATGTTTTCCACAGGCACATATCAGTGTCGATTCACTTTTGGGTCAGTCACACACACAGCCAAGGCACAGCTGAATGTGTCACTCCTGCCTGAAGTGATCACCATGACAATCGATCCACCTGTAGCAGACTGTTCAGTGAAGACTAACGTTGAAGTGACTGTGACTGCCAAGATCCAAAATACCACGGAGAGCTACAACGTTTCGTGGGAACTCAATGGATCGGTGCTAAGTGGAGGATCCAACCCAGGTAAGACAAACCTACAATATATTTCCTTCTGTGAGCTGCAGCTCCAAAATACATGATGATATTAACACAGATTTAAATTCACTTACATGCACTTAAATGCATGCAAAATCCAGAACCACAAATGGAGCCTTGAAACTAGCATCTGTTTTTCGTTGCATGTCCTGAAGATACCCTGGTCTATTCTGTCAAGTCTAACTTCTTATGCGAGAAGATGACTGAAGCAAAATGGAAAGTCATTTTTCTAAACCAAAAAGGACAGACGAAAAATGAAAGCGTGGATATCCTAGTAATTTCTGGTACGATTATTAAACCTTTATTGGATTTCACCTGATCGAATTTCTAACTGTCTTCAGTGTAATTTATTTATAAGGTTAACTTATTATGTGTAAGTGTTTTATATTTCTTTTCTTTAACCATCTAATGATGTGCTGCATTTTTTCTAGAGAATGGAAAATATTGCCCTGAAACTGATGGGATTTGGCCAAAAACCCCAAATGGAGGTACAGTGATTAATCAGACGTGTGAAAAGGGCAAGACTGGTTACAAGTCTCGTACTTGTAATGATGACAGCACCTGGCAGCCAGTGTTCTCGTTCTGCATCAGCCAAAAGTTGCAGAAAGTTCAAACTGCAGCAGAGGTAAGTGTCGCATTATAGCTTGTGCAGCACTCCCTGGACTCAGAAAAGTAAGATCCTGATGTTTTGTCAAAATGAATTATGTACATAGTAATATTTGAACCTTATTTATACATTTTTAACATTTTTTAGCAGTTATTGTGACTTTTGGGCACTAACTAAATCCAAAGTCATTCTCTAACATGGTCTAATGAAGTTATACATGCCAAGCACCAATCACTGCTCAGAATGCACACAAGAGGACCTATCAGTTCCCACTTTTTTTATCAGGTCACCTCCTTTATATACATTTATATACATTCCTGTATTTTGAGTGTATTGGTAGCACCTTGTATTGCAACTTTGCATGGAAGGCTATTTATATCTAAAAACTAGACGGAAAGCAGATTCTTCCATCAGCCACCAATCTAAACGTCTAGCTCAAAAATGTTAATTACCAAAAAAACTCTCATAACCACTCACAGAAATGATGGAATATTATAATTCCAAGGTCACAGCTGTTCAGACTCCATTTTCATTAGGTTAAGGTGATGTTATTTGGGTTCTTTTGTAGACTGTTACTTTGAGATATTTTGGTTTTTGTTTCTAGGACTTCAAGACGGGCATAGGGGCTACACCGGAAGCAGCCATAGGGATCTTTGAAGGACTTAAGAACACCACTAAAACTGATTCCAAGGACGACATTGCTGGAATCAAGGCTTCTATCAACGTAATAAATATAATGGCCACTGCATCAAAAAACATCATCTTGAAGGAAGAAGTCTTTGATGTAAGTCCCTGGTGGTTATTACTACTTTTACTGTAATTGATGTAGAGTATAGAGCTGCATAACATTCTCAACACAAAGAACTGGGTCTATGTTTTTTCCAAAACTTTCAATCACATTGTTTTGCCTTCCTCAGCAGATAAAGTTGCTCAGTTGTCATGGTGATAGTTGTTTTAAACCTCAGTACAAAATTCATGTGTTAACAAATGGGGGTGGCACAGTGGTGAAAGAAGGTTCCCGGTTCCAATCCCAGCATGGCTGAGGCCAACCCTGCATGAGTTTTCTCCAGGTATTCTGGTTAGGTTTGGAGACTCTTAATTGTCAATAGGTGTGGTTGTCTTCAGTGTGTGAAATACCCAATACCCAGCGCTCCAGTGTTATGCATATGTTATGCACCTCCCCGGATTACCCCCCACCCCAAAAAAACATAAATAAGTAACATATATAGATAGATAAATAAATGAATAAATAGATAAATAATAAAGTCAATAGTGATTGTTATATTTTGATTATTTTGATGCTCTTCACATGAATTCACTAAGGTTTGTGTGGTGAAAAATTCTGGTTATAGCCGTTACAGTCCAGGTGGCTCCGCTGGTCAACAAGAGACTCTTCTCTGCTCTTTTTAATGGCTCACTCACTTCTGCAACAATGAATTTAAAACACCTTGTTGTGTCATAATCTGCGGGAAGAACTTCTCTCCTGTCTGCTGGAGTGTGTGTGTGTGTGTGTGTGTGTGTGTGTGTGTGTGTGTGTGTGTGTGTGTGTGTGTGTGTGTGTGTGTGTGTGTGTGCTCGTCTCTCTTGCTCTTGACGATCACATTTATTTAGTTATAGATCCATTCAATTCAATTCCATTTTATATGTATTGTGCTAAATCATAATAAACATTATCTCAAGGCACTTTACATAGAAGGTCGAGACCTTAATAATTATAGAGAAACCCAACAGTTCCCACAATGAGGAAGCACTTTGGCGACTGTAGAGAGAAAAAAAAACTCCCTCAATGATATCAGATGCCGCTGATGCAAAATGAAAGTAGCAGAAACCCTGCTTAACTAATACTAGACATAACTTTTAAAAGATATTTTTATGACAAGTAGAAGTAACAAATATTTTTTGTTACAGAGACCCTCCCAGAATTTTGCTGTTGAGGCTTTCAGGGGGTCTCAAGTATCAATCAAGGGGTCTCTCTCTCTCTCTCTGTATTCTGGAACTGTGATGGAATGGTGACTTGTCCAGGATGTGCCCCACCTCTCACCCAGCTGGAATTGGCTCCAGTGCCCCTCACAACCCTCAAATATAATAAGCATTATAGATGGATGAATGGTTGGATAACAAGTGGTCATATGGATGGGGTTCAAGCATTCAAGTTCAATTGTAAATAGTTCAAAAATGCTACAGATGCCTGTGTTCATGTGAAGGCTGAGAAAAACAGTGTTTTGAGTTTTACTTTGCACCTTTGATGGCCGAGGTCCACATTATTTAAGCCATTTAATGAAACATTACTGACTGCTTCTATGGAAAGCCAAGAGACCACTTTGGGAACGATTCACACGGCACAATATCTTAAATTAGATACTTAAGTTGTAGTTAGTTGTCAAGAATCTCCTAAACGCAGAATAATACCTTAGAGGGATAGTTCACGGAAAAATGAAAATTCACGCATTATCTACTCACCACTATTCTGATGGAGGGTGAGTTAAATGTTTGAGTTCACAAAAACTAAAACTGAAAGGGGTAAACAGCATTTCAGCTGAATCCAATGCAATTTAAGTCAATTGTGCCTGCTTCTTTAGACGTAATAAAACAGAAAAAACATAACATGCCTCCATACTGCTCGTGTGGTGTCATCTAAGTGTCCCCGACATTCATATTCGACTTGAAACAGTCATATGTCGTAGACCATCTTTGAACAGAGACAGAGGTTAAGCCAAGCCCGGTCCATTTACACAACCATCTGTTATTGCATGACCAAATTTCCACACTAATAGGTGTGGTGGTGTCCATTGCATGTAAACCATCTCCATGACAAGTCCACAAAATGTGATGAAAGCATTGTAAAAAATGTCTGCCAAAAAAGGTTTTTTCAAAATATGCCATTTTATGCTCAAAGATTGTGTTTGAAATGGCTAACAAACTCACAGTCTTCCAAAACTGTACATAATGTTTATGTATTCATCGTCTGTTTGAAACCTGCCTGTGTACTGATTTTCTTTAATGATTCTTTTTCAGGATTTTCTTTATGCAGCGAGCAATTTATTGAAGAACAACTGGACAGACGTCAACTCATCTATACGCCAGGACATGTCATCACAATACCTTGAGGGTGTGGAGGATCTGGTGAAGAATATCCAAGTGAACAACACTTTGAATATCTCCCGTGAAAACTTGGACCTCAAAGTCTCAAGAAGTGACTGTAATATCTCTGTGTTTAATGTCACTGTTAAACTATACAACAACCCTGGAAAGTTCAAAACTGTTGGTGTGAGAAATCTGTTGAATAAATTTGATAACAGATTTCAACAAACATCAACAGCTCTGCATAACCTTATAATAATAACCACAATAGAGAATAGCAGTTTTCCTACCGAGATTACAATGGACTTCCCCATCAAGCAACTGAACCACACTCAACCACACTGTGTCTTCTGGGACACCAATAAAACGGACTGGTCAGAAACAGGTTGCAAAGTTCAACCTAGTGATGCTAATCACACACGCTGCAATTGCACCCACCTGACTTCATTCGCTGTCCTCATGTCCAAAACCGATACATCTAACGTCGACCTAGATACCATTACCTATGTTGGCCTGGCAGTGTCCATCTGCTCTCTGCTGATCTTCCTCATCATTGAGGCTCTCGTGTGGTCTGTTGTGGTCAAGACTAATCTCTCATATTTCCGCCCACAGCACTGGTGAACATCGCCTGGTTCTCTTGCTCGCTGACTGCAGTTTTTTGGCATCTATCTCACCTGAGAAGCTCAGTCCTCTCTGGTGCTTAATTTTGACCATATGCAAACACGTATTTTATTTGGCCACGTTCAGCTGGATGCTGTGCATGAGCGTCATGCTCATCCACCGGCTCATCTTTGTCTTCAGCCCGCTGAGGAAAAGAGTCTTCATGTTCCTATCCAGCATTGTAGGCTACGCTTGCCCAGTTCTCATTGTGGCATTAAGCTATGTGTATTGCAAATACAACAAGAAGCGCTACTATGAAGAGGAAACATGCTGGCTAGTTTTTGAGGGAAGCTTGGAGGGCTCAATCTATGCTTTCCTCCTCCCTGTGGGAACTGTTATTTTCACAAATCTTTTTTCCATGGCGGTCGTCATTTTTACTCTGTTGAAGTCCTCTGCCCCTGATAGCAGCAAGTCGGATGAGAAGGAGACAGCTAAGAGCATCATCAAAGTGGTGGTCTTTCTAACACCAGTTTTCGGAGTAACATGGGGTATTGGCTTCCTTCTGCTAATATTTGAACAGGACCACGATGTGCGCCCTTTTCTTAACTACAGTTTCACCATCCTCAATTCCTTCCAGGTAATTTGAACAGAGCATACACACCAAACATAATGTTGATATTAGCAGTGCTTTGATCCTCCTTTTCATACTTAATGTCTGTTCTACAACTCAGAGTATTTTATCCAATGCTCAATCTGGCATCAGTGCTCTCTTTTCCCAAAATTTTACCGGTATTTATTCCAGACCATGGAACACAGTGGACCAGATTTATGAAAGGTAACCAGGGATTGACTTTTGTGGCTCCAGATGGAGTCTAAGAGTCTAATTTGAGTCAGTTGGATCCGAAAATGGAGTTGGAGTTGTAGTATTAGAAAGAAGTGAAGATTCCAGATGCCTGTAAACTGCCCCTAATTTCTGCTTGAGGCAATTTTGGTTTAAGAATAAATATAAAACATAACAAACAAGAATTTCTGGCAAACTTAATAACAGTTTGAGATGCACTATGGTTACAATGCAGGTAAGAAAAGACAGGACATATTGGATCACTGCATCCTTGGTTGGTACCTCTCTGCAAACACTGCAAAGTTTGAATAGCTTACTGTTAATATAAAGACTGTGTGAAGGTGCTGTTTAGTTACCATACATATATAACAGAGAGGTATGCTGAGGCTACATTCACACTATTGTGTTTTAGTTTTACAACCTGATGTCCACACTACACCAGAGTTTTTGAGCCCAGAAAACAGTAACTTTGGGAAACGTTGCTCTCCCGAAATAAAACAATCAGCTTTGACCTCGGGTGGTGAATACAACGTGGATGACGAATTACAAACACTGCTAACCTTTAGTGTCAGAAACAGTGTCACCTTGTTGAAAGTCCAAGCCAAGAAATCACTGCTCCTACTTTTTACCATTGCTGCTCCTTGTTCTTAGTATTTTCTAAAACTGACAGCTGCAGGGTAATCTACTTCCTGTTTACACCAGTGCACAGTTCATGTGTATGGTCATGTGAGTTTGGAATAAACTTAAAAGAGATTCTTATGATTTTCAAATGCCATTTTCAAATGTTTAGCAGTAGTTTTTTTTATTATTATTTGTTCCACCATTGCATAAGGCACATTTACAAACGTCAAACAACCTCCTGCTGTAATTTGTATTGCCCTTTGAGAAGAAATGCATTACTTATTATGAAATGTGAAAAGTACAGTAACTTTGACATATTTCTGTTCCTACAGGGCTTTTTCGTTATGCTAACAGGGGTTTTTGCAGAGCCAAAGGTATTTTTGTCATTTTACTTTGCTGTTCATGCTCCATCTGTTTCAATATGTTCATTGTCTTATTATAATATGCAAAGACTACAACACTGCCTGTGGGTCCGACAAAATGCATTATAGGACCCAATAATCCTTCCAGTTATTAAAATGATTTGTTATTTGTTTTATTATTTACAGGTGCGTCAAGAACTGTTAAAGCGAATGGTAGGTTTGCTAAGACGGCCTTTTCATAATTACACCACAACATGACAGACATGTGTATCATTTCTCTGTTTACTTCTACCTTCAGGATAAAGGAAAATATGACACCATGAAGAATTCAACCTCAGCCTCAAACACAAAAGAAAGATGAAGGCAGAGGTCAGTCTTATGTTGTCATTAATTGTCTCCTTATGTGTTGATGCATTCGCTTCATCTTCAGAGATGCAAACATTAAATTTCAGGCATATAGATCCACTTAGGCTTCTGAGCGGATTGCTGTCAGCATGTTGATATGCTAACAATCGCAATGACTATGCTGGTCCGTGGGTATAGTTTTTTACAATGTTTACAATCTTAGTTTCTGGTGTTAGCATTTAGTTGCAAAATTGTTTATGTCTGTACTTTTCTCAGGTATTTGATCATGAAGCACTGAAGCATTTGTGACCTGATAATGGCAACAGATCGAAAGTTTAAGGAATCAAAAAAGCATTCAAATTAGGGGAGGGCGATATATCGATATATCGAATGCAAGGTGTGTTCACGTGAATCAGCCAGTCAGTGACTTTGCTGAAGAACAGTTGAACCAAACAGTGAAAACACAGAGTTTCCTCTATGATCCACAGCTGCTTAATGATCAGAAGCCACTACATTTATATTTGACTCGAAACAAGGTCATTTACACCGTGTTTTAAGCCTAAATGTCCGCAGATATCTTCCGACGAGGTGCATTTAGGGACTTATTTGTACAGGGATATAGAAGCGATTTCACAATATCGAGATATATATTTTGTATTGATATTTGTTTTAGGTTATAATCATTAGGTTATAAGTCTGTACCAAATTTGATGGTAATCCATACAATCGAGGTGGGATTTAGGAGGGAGCCCTACTGTATTCCCACTTCCAAATTTTATTTTAATATGTTCAATGTTACTTTATATAGAAACATATGGGACTCCAAATATGTCTATCCTAAAGGGTTGTTATGGCCACCAGTTTTAATTATTTCAACTTTGTGTGTCATTGCTGATGGGTCTAAACCAGAGGTAGCCAACACGGTGCCCGTGGGCACCTGGTCGCCCGCAGGGACCCCGCGAGTCGCCCACAAGGCATGCTCTAAATTAAAAAAAGAAAAAGAAAAAAAAAATTTAAAAATGAAGAAAAAAAAGAAAAAAGTCAAACCGCCATCTCACTCTATGCTGATACAAGCTAGCGGGAGCAGCAACGATGGCGAGCTAGATGTGTTTTTTACCCCCCAAACTAAAGAAAACATGGCAGAAAAGCGAAAGAAAACATACTATTTTCATAATGATTGGGAGGAAGAGTTATTTTTTACGACAGTGAAAGAAAAATGTGTGTGTCTCATTTGTGGGCAACTCTTGGCTTGCAAAGCGGCACAATGTGGAGCAGTGGTCGCCAACCCATCGATCGCGATCTACCGGTCGATCTCTCAGTCTTCACTGTCGGTCCCCCAACTCTCTGGACTCACTGGCTGTCGTCGCGCCGCAGATCAGCTGTGTGTCGGTTGTCTGTGTGTCGGTTGTCTGTTTTTCACACGCACTGTGTGTCTGCTACTGGCGGTGGAGCTGCTGGTTTATCTCCTGCATTTCCTTCAATACAAGTCGGATTATGTACGAGACTAGATGTCAGGACTCTACGGTATGAAGATGCGCATCTTCCGGTCTGTCGATAACAATCAAAGCCCCGTTGGAACAAATGAGTGGATTCAGAAAGTGAAACGCTGGAGTGCTTTTACTTTGAAACGTGTTCGGAAAGTGTTGTAAATACATTTGTGTCATAGACAGATACACATTTTGGTTCACAGCAGAATAAACAGAGAAAAATGATCTTTCACCTGAGTTTTAATGTTTATCTGATGAATTTATGTCACAAACAAATGGTTGCAACACTTTCTGTAAGCCTTTTCAAAATAAAAGCACTCCAGAGTCTGTTAATGATATCCATTCCCTTGTTTAAAAAGGTTTTTTTATTGTGAAATATTTGCAGGAGCGGAAAGATGCACGGCTTCATACTGTGTAGTACTGGTATTTATTTGAGTACAAGGGACTTCTTTCATACAAGATATTAATCATATTTGTGGCCATATTCAAATCAAAGCCTATATGTAAAAACATTGTGCTGCAGTAGCAGCTCCTCTGCAGAACATGATGTGGAACTGAGAAGCTACATATTTTGCATTGTAAATATGAATTGATATTAATTTGAATATTGTCATTGAATAGAAAAAGTTGCACAACTGTCTCTCTTTCGGTATATTTATTTTTTGTACATTCAGTCTTTAACAGAAATTGCAAAAAATAATGAATATGACCCTCCTAAGTGGGTTTTTTGGAAGATATCAGGGTGGTAGCTCTCGGCTTACGTTTGGAATTAAAAAGTGATCTTGGGCCCGAAAAGGTTGGTGACCACTGGTCTAAACACTTCAATACCCTTGATGTCGTTTGTGAATTCATGACACTTCATTGTTGCAGGTAGGAACAAAGTACTGAACCATGGCTGTTGAATTTAGGCAGGATAGACCAACAATTTGCAACTGAATTTACTTAAACTTTAGATTTTATTTTCAGTTTTTCTGCCATTGTCCTCAAGCACAACAGTTGCTGCAGTGCACGTTGGGAGTTGCACTTATCTTCTCCCCAAATAGTTTCTTTCTAGTTGCCGCAGAGACTTTAAACTCTAATAAAGACAGAACTTACACTCTTGGCTTTGTGGTGAATCTAACGCAACTTAAACAAGCAAAGTGACAATGCTAGTGTGGCAGTTGACCATGCCACGGGGCTCTCCCACACACAGCCAGAGACAAAGGTGTCGCTTTTCAGCATATTTATGTATTAACAGGAACACAGTGCAAACATAACCTCACCAAACTCAACTTAAGATGCCACGAATTCCACCGCCATCCAAATTAGCGCAGTCTCCGACTGCAGGTCCGTGTCTCTTGCTGCGTGGAGCCCCATGCTGGGTGCCACTGTGGCAGGGGAAAGTGCTCTCCCAACCCCCTCAACTCCACAGCTAAAACTAGCTGTCAGCAGCAAAACTATCAAACTATCAGCAGCAGTTAACGCTGTTTATCCCCAAAAAAATGGGAGCTTTATTTGTAATAGCTTGAAGGTACATTTCTCTTTGCTTTTTTGTCAAGTCAGCCTCGTTAACACTTGTTCACAGGGGATTTTAATATTGTATTAATGAGACCAGCAGTTTTGTGTATTCCATCTGGCTTCTGTTTTATGCTGTTGTGATGAGAATGTTGTGATGTTTGCCACACACAATGCAGAGACAAATGGTGCTCTAATGACCATAGAAACCAACCGCCCATCAGGCTTTGCTAAGTTACGTGAACTGAGTCTGTCAGTGTAAATAGCAATAAATCAGTTTTGTGCCACTTTTCAGCAAAAATATTTCAGTACATCATTTGAGAATAAATGTAATTTCTGTGTTTCAGGTGGTGCCGAGAGAAACAGCAACTCACATGTACATGAAGAGAACATGACTTAGAGTTTAATTTGTGGTATATTATAGTTCCTAGATACGTATAAAGGTGTAGATGTTTCCCCTAAAAACAGGTTTAATTATTAAGTAAGGTGTATGATATAATCTGGTGTTTTTACATGTCGTATACACATAGAAAAAAAATTGCTAAGACAATTTTATTCAAAAGGAAAGTCTGTAGATTGAAATTATGTGACATGAATAACATAGCCTGTATGCTATGTTTGCATAACCACTATATGTATCTCAAAACTAGTAAGACATAGGAATAAAGACAAGGAAAAGAAAGGGTTTTGTTTACACTAGGTGTGATTTAAATAGTTATTTCCAGTCTTGCGTTATTCACAACAGAAATAATGGAGCAGAAAACACCTGATTACTTTTATCATACAAATAAACCACACTCAGGACATAGAAGTGCTGATGCAGGGTCTATATTTGGAACGCCTTATATCTGTCTGAATAAAAAAATCATTTTTATTTTAAATATGGGGACTAGGAACGTATAGGCCCAAGATAAATTTGCATATTTCCCACAATATTGACTTTACATTTAGTGTGATTTCACTGCTGAATGATTCAGTGGACGAGTTCGTCCTCCACAGAGTGTTTCACTGAACTCTCCTGATGACGGTGACGATGGCTATTGTCAGAACTACCGTCCCGGCTGCACCACCAATCAGAGCTCCCAGAATGCCGCTGTGTGTGTTCACTTCCTCACATCTTTTTCCGGTGTAGTAGGTGGCCTGGGTTGTTGCACACCTGAAAAGCAGCAGTCACATACATCTGTTTAAATCATTTAAAAAAATATGTACAACAAAAATTGCTAAGGACTGCAGGTTTCACATGAATGCACGTCCCAAGCTTGTATTTGCTTTAGTCCACATGCACTAAGCTGTGTCACCAGGCTAGCAAGAGTAGGTTGATTGATTTTTATTATTGAGTTTTATGGGACAGTTCGACAATTAAAAACATGCTCACTTGATTTATTTTATAGGTTAGATCATGTCAAGAATAATCGAGATCTCACCGCTGAAATATGAGCTAAGAGCATAAAGTAACATGTAGAATTATTTCTCTGGTTTGCTTATATAACCTCTATAATGTTTAAAGTAACATGTGTTTAACACAGTAACGTATCATGTTAGAGATGAAAAAGTTGGAAATGTAATCAGAATCTTTTATAGTTTTTGGGTTGATGTTGGATATTTTTCAATAACGTTTAAAATACTTTTTTTTCCCTTTTCGTAAGTGTTTCTTTTCTTAAGAGTAAAGGTTTTAAGTTGAACATTCTTTGACTGTGTTGAAAGCATTATGCATGTTGAAGAAGTAATGGGTTTGTGTTCAACCATGAAGTGCAGGATGAGAAGCTAGATGGAAGATAACATGCTGTGCAAAGCTGGTGCAGCCACACAGAAATGTGACACGATACTTAATATATATGATAGAAAATGCTAGAAGTTGCTAGATTTATACCATGTAAGTTCATGCCCAAGACTGGCCATTTCTATTGGTAGTGTGTCATTGCATAATGATGAGTTTGTAAGCTTTAGAGTTCAAGAGAATATAAAAAGACGTGAGAAGGGTGTTGGTCGGTTCTTCTACGGCTCCTTTCCACACAACGGGACAAAGACCCCTCCTCAGCCTAGAATCAAAAGAACGGGAAATACGGACACTTCTCTACTTAGAGAAAGTTTCCACAGAAGAAATATTCAACTTGGAAAATATGCACTGAGGAGAATATGAGTTTAGAATTTTTAACAGAATTCAAGTTTCTGGTAGGAAACGAGTGTCGGGTAAAGCGGTGCTGGCATTCATTCCTTCTCACTAAATTTATATTAGTTCTCTGAAAGCTGCAGTATATATATAATCACATTCACTCTTTTTATGAATTTGTATGTTTTACTTCTTGTGTGAATCTTTACTTTTTACTCTCTTATTACACTTTTTATAAATTGTTTTCTAATTTTAATACATTTTTATGAGTTGTTACTTATTACTCGATTATTACTCTTAATTTTTACACTTTTTATTATTTTTACTTATTACTCTTTTCATTAAAAATGTACTTTTGTAAATTACATGTAATAAATAAGAAATTCAGATTTAATTAAGAAGTTGTGGACATTAGATTTATGCTTTCAGAGTAAATTGGGAACTTGTATGTTTTAGAACAACTTACTGATTCTTAAATGTTACTCTAGTCAAATATTACAACAGATTCTTGGGGCTTACAAAGCCACTAAATACTTTCCAAGCACCTACCAAGTGCACTGATCATGAGAGGAGAGCTGCTGTGAACGGGCGTGGCTGGAAATATTATTTTACTCATAGGGCCCCTCAGTATAATACTATTCCAGTGGAAGTATGGTAGACGTTAGGATGAAGGCAGTTAGAAGCCAGGCGTGTCTCCTGGCATCAGCTTAAATAAGTAACAGTGAAACTCTAATAGGGTAAATTCCTAGAGGGAAGATTCTGCTGATGTAGGACAATTTCAGCCTGTCAGATCTTTTCTTGGGTGCCGTGGTAAAGAGGTTGTCTATCTACCTAGAAAGGACTAAGGTTATTGACACCTCAGTGCAAAAAACTGGAATACCAGCTTGTTTTGAATGCTTGGAATTTGATCTGGCATCAAAAGCTGTTTCACTTGATTCCAGTCGTAGTTTTAAGATTCTTATCCAACCACCTCCCGGCTCCTGCTCTGCATTAGCATCTCTCTCTTTGTTAAATGTCAAGAAACAAAATCATGAAGAATACGGCCCTTTTCACCAAAAGCTCTCATGACATCTCCGTCTGTGTCTTCAACGTGTATGGCACCACTTTTTACTCCTGAGACGTTTGTATTTGTTTTGTATTTTTCACATTTCCATTTGTCGTGTGTTCGACGCGTCATCAACAGACCCACACTATCTGGAGTTTTAATGAGGGGGCTGACCGGAGAAAGTCCAGAGGCAAACAACCACTCACCTTATTGTGAGCTTAGCTAATTGATTCCCAGGTTTATATATAAGGTTTTTCCCAAAAATGGGCACAGGAGCACCAGCCTGATGTCAGTGATGACTATCATTAGTGTAATAGAAAATTTTACCATTATACCACACTATATATTATCTCTGCTTGAAGAAGCCTTCAGCCTGTGTCTGGGTCTTATCTCCTGAGATTTTACTATTCACAGTTCACACACATAGTTCACATAGATACACACACACACAACACACATAGTTCACATACAAACACACACACAAACACACACACACACACACACACAAACACACACACACACACACACACACACATCTCTTCACTGCATCTGCATAAAAAGCACACGCCTGCAACTGTTTCTTGGTCATTCCCTCTGCAGAATGCTCTTCGCATGCTGTATGATTGTCTGACCTTCCTTGCAAGGAATAAAATATATTTAAAAGACTATGATTCTCTTGTCTCTTTATTTCAGAAGTCTCTCACCAGGTCAAATTTCCATCACATTAGTCTGGGCCTAGTTATTGTTATTATATTTATGTACATTTAAACCTGCAAGTGATCACCAGCTAAACTGTCCACGTTTTTCTCAAAAATAGTCACACCTTCATAAATATCAACCCCTGAAGCAAAGAAACACACACCTGCATGAGGCTTTTCCTTCACTCTCCACACACACGCCTCCATTAAAACACGGGTTGGGATGACGGGTTGGCTGCACGTGCCTCTCTGTGCTTTGGAGCCTGCGCTCTCACTTCCACGTCACCGATTGGCTTCTCATCTGTAATGTCAGTTGCTGGTGCAGCCGGTTTGACAGGCACCTCAGACTTGATCAGGTAGGTCAAATCTATCAAAACAACAGGATAATAATGATGCTCAATAACAAAAAACATATACAAACTGTATGGCAAGATTTCAATTGGTAATTAAAAAATAGATTTCTGAGTTATGTGAATTGTACCATTATTTACTATCTGTTGGGAAAAAATGAAATTTCCCATCTACCTTGACAGACTGTGTATCACATAAATATCTCTCTCACTCTCTCTCTCTCTCTCTCTCTCTCTATATATATATATATATATATATATAAGAGCTGATATTTTACATTCTCACCATTGAAATCAGCAGTAATGATGAGGTCATTGTTCTTGAGGAAGCTCCTTCTGTGCAGATGATTGTGAGACATGAACGTGCTCCAGCCAAAGTCTGGACCGCGGTTGCACCTGCAGCTGGCATCCCACTCGGCCCCTGAAGCATTGGTTGGCTTGTTCCAGTGAGCATCGGAGTCTCAGAAGAAAGAAGGCGAGAAAAAAAGGTTCATCAATCATTCTTCGTTCACCTCAACATCATATTGGATGTCGCAAGGAAACTGCACTTCTTTTCAATTTACATATTTGTTGTTGAAACTAGATGTCAGGGTGAGTGAGAATTCAAGAGATGAATTGTTCACACTGAGCAGTAACTTAAATTTTTATATTAACGATGGATCACGTGACTTTGTGTATATTAAAGAGGTTATTCATAGTGACAAATTCATTCAATATATATTTTATAAAGCAATATTTTTGTGCTATGTTTACAGATAATTTTATTTAATTAAGCAATTATATTTTCATATGAAAAAACACAACACAATCTACTGTAGTTTTCGCAAAGGCATTTTAAAGTAACTAAAACTGATTTTGATGGCACTTGTGAGCAGTACAGCAAGGTATCATATAATATAATATAATATAATATAATATAATATAATATAATATAATATAATATAATATAATATAATATAATAAACATTGACATGTAGTCACCTTATCCATGTAGGTCCCTTGTCGATGGCCTGTACTTCAATATGGGTTGCAGACATATTCAAGTAGGAGTTGTCTTATTAAACATATCTTACTATTGTTTGACATTGAGCATACAAGCAACATTTGCGTTGATTTGTAGTTATGTTTCTTAGAGTCCAATATTCAGTGTCCCTTGTCTTTGCTCTCCAGCTGAATCTGCATCAACTACGTTAGGTTGACTAGAGATTTGTCATTTGACAGATGGAGATGGAGCTGAACTAAATATTAAGAGGGGAAAGTCCCTGCTGTTTGTGTCCACAGGTGAGGACCTGTGATAAAGTACAAGTACAATCTTGATAATACGACCTGCTTATTTTGATTTGCTCTGAAACCTTAGAACTGAAGAAGCCTTTTTGGATGATAGGTGAATTGTCTTCAAGAAACACAAGCAAGTCCAGTTGCCTACATACACTTGTACAACTACAGTACTTTAACTATTATTATTATTATTATTATTATTATTATTATTATTATTATTATTATTATTATTATTATTATTAGTGTTGTTATTATTAGTTTATGTAAAATCACATGTGGGTAGAACAGGTCATTTCAAAGGCAAAACATTGGACAGTTTCTGAAAAGAAATGTTGTCATTTTCAAATGTTGGGAATTCAACGAACTGAATTCCATTCGCTTCCATTGTTTTGGGATGAAGCAGAAAAAAAATGAGCCGAAACTATCACTGCTTGTGAACTTTCCGTGTCTCCGCTGCCTGTGATGTCGGCCTACCTGTGGTGAAGCTTCTTGTTGAGGACATCCTCAGTTTGACATCAGGATCCTGATCCATGGCAACGATGGTCGCCTGCCTGTTTGCCGCTGGCCACTGCATCACCCCATCATTTTCTCCGCTGCAGAGGTGCAAGGTCATGCCAACGTAGTCTGGATAGGAGGGCATGCTGCACAGTCCCTGTCCCATCATCAGTCCTGATCCATATCACCAGTATGTCCCCAGCCCGTCCGCTCATCTTGTAGAAGAACTGCAGGCACTGTTCGTCTCTTTTGGGGTAGAGGATACGGGACTCGAGCAAGGCACTGTTGCCAATCACACCTGAAGCTGTGTCAAACTTCATGAAGTAGCCAGAATCTAAAAGAAAGAAGTGGTTATCAGTACAGGTTTTGTTAATGAGCCTTAAATGTCATATAAATGCTTCAAGTTAGGGACAGTGGATGAAGATTAGTCTAATATAATATAATTGTAAGCTATCCTATGAAGACATATTTTACATTATTATAATACAACTTTCATTTACTAGTTTTCCATTCATACAGTTTATCAATGATAGTTAGTCTGAACTATAGTTGGATGTTTTTTTCTGATTTAAAATGGGCTGAAGTTTCTTTAACTGGTACAAAGGACTGTTTAGTTTAGTTTAATTAGTTTAGTTTGATTTAGTTTATTTTAGTTATGTCTGTTTAACATCAGTTGTGCCAGAGAATTGGCTACTGAGCCTTTCACACATGCACAACACAGCGGGAGGTTTTCTGCACAGACACATTCACAACAGCAACAAATCCTCTGCATTATTCAGGCGAGAGGTGGAGCAGTCAGAGGCAGAAAGTGACCTCCACTGTGGAGATCACGTGATTTACAGCGTCAGCTCTTATCACCACAAACTCTCTTGACATCATCAGTGTCTTCTACGTTTATGACATCGCTTTTCAACGGGAGATATTTGTTTTCTTTTTGCCCTTTTTTCATTTTTTCGTCTGTCTGTCGTCTGGACAGGGATCCCCTGCTGTGCCCTCACATCGCATGGCTCACTGGGGAACTTAAATGAAATGTTTTCAGTTTTAACATATGGGCTTTTCAGAATATAGGCGCCTATACATATAAGAAAATGTATGTTTGCTATTCATATGTGTGGGACACTTTCGGGCACAGTTTGTCACAGTTTATTTCATTACATTATGTTTATTCAGCTTCATGTCTGATATGACTTTGTTTAGGAGACAGTAAATATGCTTAGCACCTCTGCAGCGCCCTGCCAGGGTGTGATCAGAGTCGGCTGGACTGCTCAGCGTCTGCACCCAGTCTGCGCTCGTCCTCATTCTGGATCATTCCACAGATGTTGATGAGCTCAAACGAGCACTGGTCCAGGAGTGTGTGTGTGTTGGCTGCAACAGAAAGATTATCAACAGTCAACCTACGCTGGTTAAGCATTTTGTGCATGTGGATCTAGCTGTAAATTAAAACAACAGTATCCCAGTAACTTATTATTCAATATAAAAAGTGGAGTGATGTGGCTACATTGGCTATAATGATCAGCAATGTACATATACTAGATGTACTTTATTGATAATATAGTTTGGAATTGTTTTTTTACAGTATTTTATTAGTGCGATTTTGACACATCATACATTCAATATAAATACATCTAATCAGGTGACCAGTGCTCTGGAGCAGTCATTGGGGGGCGGGGCAGTGCAGTGTGACATAGACATTCACAAGAGTTGCAGGTGCTGATCTCCTTTTCATATTTTACATTTCATCGATCATTAATCCAAAAATATTGATTGGTGCAAAATAAGAATGTAAATGTAAATTAGTTCCAGCAGCACCAATACAAACCAGGAAGCCACAGAGCTAAAGTGTTTCCATGGTCACCGGGTAAATATCCTGTGACTTTAATTTTTAAGCAATGATGCAAATATTTTAAAACACACTTGAACCAGCAGTGAGGAGACACTCACCACAGTCGTACATGCGGTTGAGCCTGGTGATGTCAACAGCACTGAAGTCCAGCCGCTGGCCAATGACGTCGTTAAAGTACGGTATGGTGGTGGTGATGGTGGGTACGCTCTCGTTCTTGTTGAAAGACAGTGGCCTGTAGTGCATGACGGACTCGTAATCGTATGGCGTGTTCAGATCTGTGATGAAGTCATCCTCATACTTTTTGAAATTGTGCTCCATCCCTGTTAGGGGAGAGTAACCTTGTCACTGACACCCTCAAAGTTAAACATACATGATTTTAACATTAATAAAGCAGTCAACAACTATATTCTATGGAGTAATGGCATCCTGAGCAGAGAGACAAAGTCACTCCCTAGGTGGAAGTTTTGAAGTCTCTGAGTCTGTTCTCACATTCTCTGCACTAACATAAACATGGGCTGTGTCAGAAATCACTCAATAATCACTAAAAGGTCCATTATAGAGTTTTGTATGTATATATTGTTTTTTTGTGAATAATTGTATACCCTATATGGTGCACTCATTGTATCCCATAGTGCATGGTCTGTAATGCACAACCAATGGTCAGTAACCGAGCAATGTACACCATCATGCGTTGTGCTCAAGAGGAGAGAGGGCTGCATGTCTCAGCCTTCTCTCTCTGGGGATTCTACTTATTCTTATCAAAAATATCTTAGACATCATGAGGATAAAGATAGACTTTAGCAAACCAATTTTAAAACTGTCTGTTTTACTATATTTCTCTAATATCTCCGATACCACAGTTTTTTTTATGACCAGCACAAGACAAATCTGAGAATTGTGGTGGTAAAATATGTAATAAGAGCAGAGCAGTGCACCACAGCACGAAGTAGGGCACACAAGTTTATTTATCAATTTAAACATGGTAATTCAATGTGCTACTCAAAGAAATCTCTATATTGTGAAGTAGGGGTCGTGAATGAGTGGGTGATATCGGACATAGCCATGGCCGCACATAGTTAGTGCATGTGTTTGTGCATGCCTGTGAGTCCCTCTTTGTGTAACCCTTGGCCCTACCCACATTTATAATTCAAGATGGCTACAGGCCTATTGCACTGATTTCACTGGACTCTGGAACACCCATAGACTGAATAGAAAACAAAGTGAGGGAGGAGGTGTGGCTGATGAAGCAGTTGGTTTGGTCTGAGAAGCTTGTGCTAGTGCGACATCTAATGGTAGTGAATGTTGTCTATGTAACCATTAACTGATAACATACCTGTCTGACTCGGACACTTGATGAATACATTTTTCTCAAAGATGGTTTCCTGTTATTTCAGGTCGCTCTTATCACTCACGATTTTGTTCAAGTGTTCGTGTTTCCAGTAAGATTGGTTTTAATTAGTTAGCTGATGCTATAATCATGATTGACTCATGATTCAAATGAAATAAAAAAAGATTGAGTTTAGATTTAGAGTTTGCTTTTTTTGTCGGATGGGTGAGGATTCTGCTGGGTGTACCCGAGTATCTCTCAAACTGTGTCCCTGAATGAAACACAGATGAAGTACTTTTTCACCCACCTTCTTCAATCTGGTCCCACCAGATCTTAACATAGTTGTCTCTGTCCGAGCGAGACTGTTCGTGGTAAAATCCCAGAGCGTGGAGGAGCTCATGCTGCACAATGGCCTTAGTGTCACATCTGGCCCCGATGGACACATTCTGTCCTTTTTTATCATCGCCAACGTAAGACCAGCATCTGGAATAATAGAAATGGAATTAATCAGCTGTCTTACTGTATCATGAGCTTTTAGTATTATTTTGTCACATCAGCAGTGTCTTATCTTTGGTTCTTAATTCCTCAAGTTTGATGACTTTACAGCATGGCCCATAAAGTTGTGCAACAAACCAGCACACTGCAGCTCACCCTGACAGCTTGGTGAAGGAGATGTAGCTGCTCTCTCCCGCGTATGGCTTGAAGTCCACACAAGATCTCAAGCGGTATTCCTCAAACGCCTGGAGGATCACACCTTTGGCATTCAGTTCTAAAGATATGGAAATGAATTTCCCAGTCAGCACATGTTTTATCTCTGCATCAGATTATATCTTGATAGAAATTATGCATAGTGTACCTAAAGAATCAGTTAAGATGTAAGGGATGGGAAACTTCCATCTTCTTGTTTCATCGAGGATTGCATTTCTGCTGGGCTGCACGACAAACGGGAGACTCTCAGGATGTGTACGTTTATGTTCTTGTCAAACATAATCTCCACACAGTGTGTATACTTACATTACCAGCGATGTCTCCCTCAAACAGGTGTTTTAACGCTAAAAATTGAACAAAACCACTGTCAGAGATCTGAGCTTCTGGATATATAAATATATAATTGAACAAAGTGCATTATCGCAGACAGGCTTTGAATATATACCTCTGTTGATGTCAGGTATGTCATCCCTCAGTTCACCTGCATCTGCATTATCACCTGGAATTGACATGTTCTTTTGTTAAAGCTAAAGATAAACAAAGAGCTTCTTTATGTGTATTTGATCAATGAAGTAAATTAGAGCTAACCTGTAAATGTCGGAGCAGCTTGCACCTAGCGGTCAAAGAGAGATACATCTTGCTTTTAAACATCCACAGAGACAACTGTTCAATTTCTGTTTGTAGGTGCATTACAATTATAAAATTCTTTACCGTCAAAACCGCCAAGATACTGGTCAGCAAAGCAATCGTCCACAAATTGTCTCCAGAGGCCATGTCTATGTTTTCTGAAGAGCAGTGTGTCTCCTTGATGTCAACACATCCATGAAGACAGCAGCTGCAGAGGAACTTTGATCAGGATTATTGTGTTGAATGAGTAACAAGCGTTTCACACGTGTCCTTGTCGTCGCTCGTGCGGCTGACCTGTTGACAGTTGCTCAGCAATTGGCAGCACTAAACCACGTCCCTGAACAAAGGCAGCGGGTTACACCACATGTTGATACGGACTGATTTTACAGCCAATTAAACAGGCGGTTATGCCATTTATGGTTTACTAAATTGCCCTTATGTTTCAGTTACTGCACTATCGACACCGTCGATCATGCAATCCTGTTGTCGTGTTTGGAGAACTCTGTAAGGATTAAAGGTGCAGCAATCAGGTGCTTTCAGTCATACTTAACAGATAGAATTTTCTCTGTCCACCTGAGTGATTACTCCTCTGGGATGGCCCCACTTACATGTGGTGTGCCTCAAGAATCCGTTTTAGGCCACATCCTATTCTTCTATTTATGCTGCCCCTAGCATAAATTTTTGAAAAATATGATGTCTCTTTCCAGTGCTTTGCAGATGATATTCAAATATACTTGCCCCTGAACCTTAAAACTAAGAGTTCACTGCAGCCCCTGTTTGACTGCCTAAATGACATCACATCATGGATTAACCTAAACTTCCTCAAACTCAACGAAAATAAGACTGAGGTTATTGTGTTTGGACACCCTGAACTGCTGGATGTGGGCACCCTTGGCCCTTTAGCTGCAAATATTCACTCCTCTGTGAAGAGTCTTGGGATTCAATTTGACAGAGGATTCGACAAGCAAATTTCCTCTGTGGTCAGGTGTAGCTTCTTTCAACTGAGACTCATAGCCAAGTTAAAGGCCTATCTCCCACAAATGGATCTAGAGAGGGTGATCAATGCCTTTATAACCTCTCGTCTATGAAACGCCAGCAGCTCGTCCAAATCCTACTGCTCGCCTCCTGACTAGAAAGAAAAAGAGAGACCGTATACACCTGTGTTGCGCTCCCTCCACTTGCTTCCTGTTCATCACAGGATAGATTTAAAAAATGTACTGTTAACTTTTAAGTCTCTAAATGGACTGGCACCACCTTACTTAGCTGAACTTCTCCTGGATTTACCTAAAACGAGGCTCATAACCAGAGGTGATCGTTCCTTTGCAGTAGCCGCCCCAAACTTGTGAAACAACTTACCACTCCACATTAGATCTGCCCCCTCTCTTGCACACTTCAAATTATTACTAAAAACACATCTGTTCTTTTTGGCATTCTCTTCGATTTGAGAACTTTTTTATCCCAGCTGATTTTATTTTATTATTGTATATCTTATATTGTATTTTGTTTTAGTTTAATTTTAATTCTTCTTCTTTCTATCTTATATTATTTTACTACTTGTATTCTGATGTATTGCGTGTTACTGTCTTCTTGTTGTACTTTATACTTGTGAAGCACTTTGGTCAACCATGTAGTTTTATATGTGCTATATAAATAAAATTGAAATTGACATTCACATTGACATATTAGATATCAGATGTCAACACAGCTGATATGACTGATATCAAAGGTATCACTTTATCAATGTATTATTGTACTTCCATAAAGTCCAGGGACTCACAGGCGACAGATTTTAAAAACTGTCTGGGTAGCTTTGTTTTGTCTGTTTGTGTGTTGTCGTAAATGGTGGCTCACTTGTTTTATTACTGTATGCATTCATTTTGTATGAACAAATACTTTCAATTACTTCAAACTGTCACGTATAAATGTTGGACCCCTCAAAGACTGGTGTTGGAAATGAGCTTTGGCCGTATACTCATGTATGTTGTGCATTGCTTCTGACAGTGTTTGTCTGTACTATCCCTCACAAATAAAAAAACTACTATTGGTCAAAGTAAAAAAATGTGCACGTCTTCTTGTTACATTCTCACATGTAAATGCACATGCAGGCTTTCTGTTACAAATCTGTAATCTCAGAGTATTATCCCATCTTAAAGTGAGATAAAAAAATGTTTTACCTGACCTGAGAACAGCAGACAAACACACACAAACACACACAAACACACACACGTACACACAGAGTGCACAAGACCAATCCACCCAGCAGACATAACAAGACAAACAAAACGACACGTACATACAAAGAACATAGTCAAGGATCACAGGCAATAACATCATCCATTGGACGAGTAAATAGGAGTAAATTTGTCAAATTCATTTGTAAAAACCATTAATATGAATGGGGACAATACATTTGATTAATTCATTAATCAATATTTTTGAATTTTGGGTTTCCTGAATCAGATTCTAATCATATGTTCTTATGATGCTACCAATACAGTGTATAGATGGAACGGAAAAAAACCTTTGAAATGTATCTTCACTGCAGGCAAGTGTTTGGAATTTGGGATTTTTTAAATACCTTAATATCCTTCACACGACAAAATATGAAAGAAAACACACACACAACATTTCTAACAATGGAACAACAACTGAACTCCCCACTTCACAAAACCTCTTCTCAAATCTGATACCACATAGTCCACAGTCGTTTCAGAAAACTGATAAATAGTTTCTATATTCAATTAACGTTTTATCATTAGTACGTTCGCTAAGGACTTTATGTCTGTTTGTTTGTTGGTTGGTTTCGATTTGTGTTAGCAAGATTACACAAAAACAACAGAATTGATTTCCATGAAACTTGGAAGGATGTGGTATGGGTCAAGCAGAAGCCCATCAAATCTTAGTGCGGATCTGCATGAGGGAGCAAATTCCAGGAATTGTTTTTTACTTTTTTCAATATTGTAAGATAGTGTTTTTCAACATTTTCAACATTTTCCCCAAAAATTATTCATGGATTTTGATTTTTTTTTTAATCGGGTATGATTAGGGGACTGGTGAGTGTGTGATATTTGGTGCAGTTTGATTGAACTTCACTTTGCTACTTTGAGATGGTTTACACCACTCGCTCAATCATATCACAAGTGGGTATACTGACTGTCTTCATTTTTGTTTACTGTGTAATTTTTTTGTGTCATTGTTCCTGTGTAATTCTATTCTATTCTTCTTACCTGTCATTATTCTCTATTTGGGCTGCTGTCCTACCAGATGGGGATCAATAAGAATTATCTTATTTTATGGGGTCTGTTGGACCTTAGTGGAGGTATGTGCCATTCTAGTTATTGTACCAGTGTTCTATTGTTGCTGCTGTGGAGGATGTTCTCTACTTCTGTGGGAAATTAATAGCAACATTAAACGGTTGCTCCTGAGCACATAGACCTTTGTTGTTTTATATTTATATTTTCTTTCTTAAATGTAAATACAAGGTTAGTGATTCATGTGTGATTTCCAAAACTTTCATGGGCTTATTTTCATAAATAAAATGAGGCACAAATTAAAATAAACATACCACAGGGTTTCTCTTATAGCTTTTATTAAGACAACAGTTCAATATAGCAAGAATCTTGTTTAACATAATTATATAATGATGCACTTCAAAACCTGTTTTATATATGTGTTTGAACATTTCCATACAGATTATATACCAGATATGACCATTACATTCTGATATTGTGTCATAGCAGGAATCTTCCAATCATTTCCAGTCATTTCAAATTCAAAAAAACACAATTATTGTATTTTCTCATTATCATAAGTACATACAAGTGATATAATGTTCACAGGTGAGATGAAAATATCTCACCTTCAGTTCATTGTGGTAAAACAGCATGTGTGCCTTTACTCCTTCGGCTCAATGGGAACTTCTGTTTTGATCAGTGATGTGATGTCTGTGGATAAAAACACTCGTCATTTCTGCTTCTTGATATGCTGAACATCACACATGACAATGATTTTAGGATAGTTTTTAATATGCACAGTATGAGACATTTCCATACATGAATATTAAACACAGATCACAAACCGTCAAAGTTGATGAGGATGATGAGGTCATCGTTCTTGAGGTAACTACGCCGCCGGAGGTCAAAGTGCTTGATAAAGTTTCTCCAGCCCCATGATTCACCTCTGAAGCAGCCACAGGAAGAGTCAGGATAGCCCACCTTGGATGGATTGTCCCACAACAATTGTCCATCTGATGCTAAGAGACAGAAAAACACAGAATCACCTGCGTGATGTAGGGGCAGGAACTGCAGGAACTCTCCCAGGGGGACCAAGAACAGTTTGATGAACCTGAGGAACCAGGGTCTAAATTGGGTTTGGTAGGACTGTATAAATGTTAAGTCATTTTCAGGGAGGACTCACTGAATGGTGGTAATCTGTTACCAAGGTGTGTTTGCAGTATTTTACCATAAATAACAACCTGCTAATCTGGAAAATCTGGAAAAGTATCAAGTCATTTTCAAGCAATATATTTATGACCTAATTGTCTTATCTTATAGGAACAAATGGGCTCAGGGCTGACAGCTTCCAGGAGGCTTTTGAAATTATATATATATATATATATATATATATATATAGCCTTCTAGCTGTGATGTGAGTAACCCCCAAATGTTGACATTTTTAAATGCATCTCTTTTTTTCCCTTTACCTCATGCTTTGAAAGTACTTTTAGCACATTTACTTTTATAGCAGAAATCAATAAGTAAGGTTTTGCTGTCTAATTGCAGTTTCCTAAAGCTGTGACACGCACCACCCCACAAGCAAGTGTAGAACTATTACTGTACTTCCTGTTCATGTGTAAAATATTGTGGCAGTACAGGACACCAGATAGGGAGAACTTACTCCTCCTCATGTCAGTAGTGAGGCTGCGAGCAGAGGACATCCTCATCTTAATGTCAGGGTCTTGGTCCATCACCACCAAGGTGGCCTGTCTGTTTATGGCTGGCCACTGCATCACCGCATCATTATCCCCGCTGGCCAGGTGGAAGTACAGCCCAGCGTAGTTCCCTGTGTAATCAGTGTAACTGGACAGAGGAATGATGCGCACACCGTAACCATAGCCTTCAGGGCTGTAGAAGCGAGGGCTGTCGATTACTGTGTTGGTGTGAGCCGTCTCCATGATTTGTGAGAAGTTCTGGATTCTCCACACGGCATTGGGGCAGCGGGTTTCCGTCAGGCTTATGTCGTCGATGTAGATGCCACCGGAGGACGCTGAGGGGTCACCACGAACGGCCTGGAAGGCATAACGGAATTTCTCACCTACCTCCAGAGGGACGTGGGCGATCTTCCACGTGTGGTCAGAATCCGCTGGGTAACAGGGACAAGGTCAAGATGGCAAATCTTACTATTTGTGGTAATATTCATGTATAAAGTTATAGGGTGGTTAGGTTGTTAAATTATGTTGAACATTTGTCTCTATCCTTTACTGTATTTACTGTAAAAGAACAGCTTGACAGTTATGGAAAATAACTTTTCACCTTCTTGCCAAGAGGTAGAGAAGATTTACACCACTCTCATAATTGTCCCTTTACTTTACCATCTACAGCCAGTGGGTGGATAGCTTAACTTAGGAAAAGAAAGCTAACCAGGCTCTATCCACTGATGGATATGTAAGGTCATGCCAGAAAAATATAATAATGTAAAAATCATCAAATACCATTAAAAGTGTGTATTTTCTTCATTCTTCGAACGGTGCCCGTGCCATCGTTCACCTTGACCCAGATCACCAGCCTGTCCTTTGGACTTCCAGTCATCTTGTAGAAGAACTGCAGACACTGGAGCTTCCTCTTGGGATAGAGGATTCTGGATTCCAGCAGGGCAGACTCCTCAGGCGTCCCACTCATTGTGCTGAAGTGCATGAAATACCCACTATCTATAAGATCAGACAAAATGTATGCGTCAATTCAATTTTACTCACTTCTTTGGTGTTGTCTGAGCTGCCAATAAACAGGGTTTGAGATTTTAAAAATAAATATTATGCAGATTTCTGACCTCTGCATTTTCCCAGGAGTGTGTGATCCTCTGCCCCGACTGTGCTCTTGGTATGAACCCAGTCTGCATCATCAGAGGAGGCCTGGATCATCCCACAGATGCTGGCATACTCAAATGCACACTGGTCCAGCAGGGTTAGAGGACCAGCTGGGGAGGAGGAGGGTAGAGGACATGTATACTTACTTTTAAAGTTTTGTCCACCTTACAGAAACTAAGAAAATCACATCAGAAATTCCCTTTGTAACATACAGCAGTTGTACATCCTGTTGAGCCTGAGAGTGTCCATCTTGCTGAAGTCGAGGTACTGGCCTATGATGTTGTAGAACTCTGGGATTTTGGTGGTGATGGTGGGAATGGAGTCGTTCTTATTGAAGGAGAAGGGCCTGTAGTGCATGATGGACTCATAGTCATATGCTGTGTTTTGATCAGTTATGAAGTCATCATTGTATTTGTTGAAGTTGTGTTCAAGTCCTGCAGGAAATTTCAAGTTCTTTAAGTCACACAAAATGTCATAATAAAGAATGAAAACTGCAAATTGTTGTAATTCATTCCTATTTATAGGTCTAAATAATCAATTTAACGTGCTTAGTTTTACCAACATTGGTTTAATAGAATATGAATTATAGAAGAAATAGAATATAGACCATGACCAAATTTAACCATACCTGGTAGAACCTGATTCAGCCAGATGTCGATATAGTCGTCCCTGTCTCCGCGGGACTGTTCATGGTAGAATCCCAGAGCATGGAGAAGCTCATGTTCTATCACAGCTTTGTGGTCACAGCCTGAGCCCAAAGATAGAATCTGACCAGTCTGTTGGTCACCAACGCTGGAGAAACATCTGTGACAAACCAAATGAATTGAGCAGAGGCCAAGTTATCCTGACTTTAAATTATTCTGAGTATAGATCCCCTACTTCCCATGATTAAAATTAAAATTTTAAATTCAATGAAACAAGTCTGAAAAGCAATTATTCTGTCGAAGCTTTTGAAGTCATAAAGCCCAGGCAAAACCATGTTGACATCCTCGGGGGTTGTCTCAGACTTAACAAAACTTCTATAGAGCCACAGGAGACATTACACAACTGATTTCCAGTAGTACAGAGTAGTACTGCTTGTAGTCTAAAAGACATGAAGGTAACCTAATACAATGTTTATTTAACAAACCATACAGCAAAAACAAACTGTTTCTTATTTCAGTCCCCTTTGGTTTTACTTGCTTTAGATGTACATCTTGACATGGTCAGTAGCTCATAGCTGCTAATATTAGCTATAATGTTATATGTTGTAATAATGTAATATTGCTGAATAACAGACATTGCTGAATCAGTTTGGTGACTTTATCTTTTCAATTTGTAATTTCAGTGGCTCAGCATTTCTAGCCCATGAATATCAGTTCTAGCTGTGCCCACAAAGTTTATTATCTCACTTTAACTGTGGCCACTACTTTCAATTCTAGCTCAGGCAAAGCTTTGCACACAGGGGTGAATTTAAATCAACTCCAGTCAAGTCGCTTGAGCTTGAACACCTGAGTAAAGATGAATTCAGTGGACGGAGTTGACAAAAGTGAGAAAGTCAGAGCCATACCCCCCTCTCTTTTCAAACTTGATAAAGGTCTTCTCTCCTTCGTAAGGCTTGAAGTCAATGCACGACTTGAGCCGATACATTTCAAAGGCCTGGTGGACGCAGCCCTTGGCGTTCAGATCTGAGGAGGGAGAGAAACAGGGAAGTGTGAGTCTGCCATACTATTTGTATAGATTTATTGACAAATTATAATTTATCCACAGACCACACATACACAGGTAGATGGGAGATGGGAATATAAACCCCTATACAGACTTTATCTATTCCTTCTATCCCTTTTCTGCCTGATACTATAACTTGTCACTGGCCCTATCTGCTGCCTCAGCAATGGGGCAGCTACAGTACTGTAACTCTACAGACCATTTGTATACAAAACAGACATTATCATTTAAAAATGCAGCATTCGTTATAAGGTAAATATAAGTACAACTCAAATTTGAAAAAAAGACTCACCTAAGTCATCACCCAGAATGTAAGGGATTGGAAATTTCCATCTGTATTTTTGGTCAATCAGGGCATTTCTTCCTTCCTGCAGCATAAACAAGGTGTTTAAATATATATTATGACAATAAACTTAATGGAGGCTAATAAAATAATTGTAAAAACACACGGCCTCTCAGATGCCATGTTTGTTATCTGATATTGCATTGTAATTACTCAAGAGCCAAAGGACCAACTGTCCCAACAGCCAATCATGTGATCACATACACCAGAGGTCACTAACAGGCAGACCGCGGTCCGGGTCCGGACCCAGAAGCCGTCCCGTACGGACCCGGACCTACAGCCAAAACAGAAGGTTATGATTTAAAACCTGACGGGGCGCTTCTATTTGTAACCGGCGCAGCCTTTGTAGTCTTTACGGTAGTGGTTTAGCGGATGAGGAAACGCACAGACCAATTGCATGCGAGTTAAGCCATCCCACGTGATACCACTCAGCCAATCAAGTCTGTGCATTCCAGGCGGTAAACATTGCGACTCTACAGTGCAGACAGATGAGAGAGTTAGAGGCAAGTTACACACGAGAAGACGGTAGAAAGAAAAAGACAGATAGAGATACAGGTAGAGAAAACAAAGGAGAGATACAGGAGTAGACGAGAAAGGGAGAGAAACAGAGGAGTGAGACGGAGAAAGCGGGAGAGTTGAGAAACAGGAGTGAGACGGAGAAAGTTGAGAAACGGAAGAGTGAGACGGAGAAAGGAGAGAAACAGAGGAGTGAGACGGAGAAAGGAGAGAAACAGAGTGAGACGGAGAGGGAAACAGAGGAGAGACGAGAAAGTTGAGAAACAGGAGTGAGACGGAGAAAGTTGAGAAACGGAAGAGTGAGACGGAGAAAGGGAGAGAAACAGAGGAGTGAGACGGAGAAAGGGAGAGAAACAGGAGTGAGACGGAGAAAGGGAGAGAAACAGAGGAGTGAGACGGAGAAAGGGAGAGAAACAGAGGAGTGAGACGAAGAAAGTTGAGAAACAGGAGTGAGACGGAGAAAGTTGAGAAACGGAAGAGTGAGACGGAGAAAGGGAGAGAAACAGAGGAGTGAGACGAAGAAAGTTGAGAAACAGGAGTGAGACGGAGAAAGTTGAGAAACAGAGGAGTGAGACGGAGAAAGTTGAGAAACAGGAGTGAGACGGAGAAAGTTGAGAAACAGAGGAGTGAGACGGAGAAAGTTGAGAAACAGGAGTGAGACGGAGAAAGGGAGAGAAACAGGAGTGAGACGGAGAAAGTTGAGAAACGGAAGAGTGAGACGGGGAAAGTTGAGAAACAGATGAGTGAGACGGAGAAAGGGAGAGAAACAGGGAGTGAGACGGAGAAAGGAAGAAACAGATGAGTGGGGAGAGAGAACAGAGGGTGAGACGGAGAAAGGAGAAACAGAGTGAGACGGAGAAGGAAAACAGGGAGACGGAGAAAGGTGAGAAGAGAGAGACGGAGAAAGGAAGAAACAGGAGTGAGACGGAGAAAGGGAGAGAAACAGGAGTGAGACGGAGAAAGGGAGAGAAACAGAGGAGTGAGACGGAGAAAGGGAGAGAAACAGAGGAGTGAGACGGAGAAAGGGAGAGAAACAGAGGGAGGCGAAGAAAGTTGAAACAGGAGTGAGACGGAGAAAGTTGAGAAGCGGAAGAGTGAGACGGAGAAGGGAAGAAACAGAGGTGAGGCGAAGAAAGTTGAGAAACAGGAGTGAGAGGAGAAAGTTGAGAAACAGAGGAGTGAGACGGAGAAAGTTGAGAAACAGGAGTGAGACGGAGAAAGTTGAGAAACAGAGGAGTGAGACGGAGAAAGTTGAGAAACAGGAGTGAGACGGAGAAAGGAGAGAAACAGGAGTGAGACGGAGAAAGTTGAGAAACGGAAGAGTGAGGCGGGGAAGTTGAGAAACAGATGAGTGAGACGGAGAAAGGAAACAGGGAGTGAGACGGAGAAAGGAGAGAAACAGATGAGTGAGACGGAGAAGGGAGAGAAACAGAGGAGTGAGACGGAGAAAGGGAGAGAAACAGAGTGAGACGGAGAAAGGAGAGAAACAGGAGTGAGACGGAGAAAGGGAGAGAAACGAGTGAGACGGAGAAAGGGAGAGAAACAGAGGAGTGAGCTGGAGAAAGGGAGAGAAACGAGTGAGACGGAGAAAGGGAGAGAAACAGAGGAGTGAGACGGAGAAAGGGAGAGAAACGGAGGAGTGAGCTGGAGAAAGGGAGAGAAACGAGTGAGACGGAGAAAGGGAGAGAAACAGGAGTGAGACGGAGAAAGGGAGAGAAACAGGAGTGAGACGGAGAAAGGGAGAGAAACAGAGGAGTGAGACGGAGAAAGGGAGAGAAACAGACGAACAAAGTGGGGGAGTGGGATATAAGAGGGGAAGAAAGTGATTCTAAAACTGTTCAATTGTTAAGATGTGTTGAGATTTATTATCTGTAAAATTGGTTGAGACTTTTGAGTCAAGATGTGAAACAGAAAAAGGGAAATTCAAGCTTTTGCTCCCTTTATTTTATTTTTCTGAAGTTAAGCCCTTTATTTGAACATGCACAATTTTCACATTTTATTTATTTTCTCTTATTTTGAAATGCAGCCCTACTTTTATTTAGTTAATGAGAGAACATTATACATATCTGCAATCATACATATATGTTCAGTTCTATGTTACGTGACAATAAATATTGTCAACGTTTTTGAATCGTACTGAATTCATTTGATTTGACAGTCAGGTATTTAGTACATGCAGATGTTGATACAACTACTAGGCTACTTAAATATATATCACACTAAATAGTTAAACATTATGATCTTCCGGACCTTTGCTTCAAGAAATTTTCTCCAACTGGACCTCTTTAAATTTTAGTTGAATACCCCTGACATACACCAACAGTAATAACAATCAAGGAATGATGAGCAGTAATCAGCAATTCTCTTAAATCATTTTAAAATTAGGAAAATATTCAACTCACTGGAAGTAAAATGTCGCCTTCAAAGAGGTTAGCATCTGAACCTACAGCACAGGCACAAAAGACACCAATAAATACACAGTATGTTTTCACATATTATTCCTGTAAACTCAGGGTCTTTACTGATGTACGGATTATGGTCCTTAGAACAACTGTGATGTGCTGTTGCTCACCCAGGTTTAAGATGGGGTTCTCATCCTCACCATTCTCATATACCTCTGTAAATACAAACACAGACATGGTTCAGTCTTCTCATGTTACTCTGAACAACTTTTTACTGTTCAACAACTTTTATGTCTTGTATTAAATATCATTAATGTACGTACCATGTACCTTAGGGGAAACTGGTATCTGCAAAAAAATAATAATAAAGTGCAAGTTATAACTAAATTAACAACAACATCACACTCACTATCAATAATTGATGAATAAAAACTTACAGTATATGAGGTGGCCAGAGCCACCAGTCCGAACCATAACAGCACTCTGTCCACCATCCTGCTGAATGTCACAAGCAGATGTTGCTGCTTTGGTTTAAATGTGCTCCTATGACCGTTGGACCCTAAATTTTATGTCAGTCATAAAGAGTAACCGAGGGACTTTGACTCCAAATTGTGACTGAGTGAAGGATGTTAGTACACGTGCACCTGCACTATATTTTTACACTACATCTGCATCTGTTATCGGCTTATAACTGATTCTGCTGAGACATCAGATAAAAACCGTTGATTAATAAATTGTGCTCCAAACGTTTGTGCAAGCTCACTTCTAATGTTAGTCTGTGGGGGGTTATGAGCTCTTTTTGCTGCACGTATCTCTTTAAACAGCATTCACTCCTGTTAAAAATAGTAAACACTGAAAACAATGTCGTTGACAACTATGACGTTGAGAATTTGCACTGATGGCAATTATTGTGACATTTTATACATGCATGCTTAAGCTACAACCCTGAAACTGTTGGACACTTTTTGTCATTCTGCCCAAATAATATTTTTTATGAGCAAGTGACAAGTGCTATAATGAAGATTTTGTCAATTTTCCCTTTAATTTTCTCAACATTTCTGGAGAAAAATCTCCTGAACTTAAAGAGTGCACTGGCATGATCAGTCCAGTCCAGGTGTTGTGCAGGTGAGCACCCAGGTACTGATAAGAAGTGTTGGGACCTTGTATTTGTGAACTACAGTTCGGCCTACATGTATAGTCAAAAGCCTAAAGCCGCATGTCCTTTGTTCTGGAGAAAACCAGAGCCTCCAGAACTCCGTCTCCCAGGGTGCGGCAACGTCACACAGAGGTGTGAAAACCGACCGGGGACACAAGTTTCAACTACTATTGGTCACTCTGGGCCCCATGACCTATGAGGTCACCAAGCCAATATACGGCTAGTTCTCCCTCTCTTCACACTCTTTCCATGCACCTCTCCGAGAGGAGCACACTGCTCTTCTTCGATTCCTCTTTCAACTCAACTCAACTCTCAGAAAGGAGGTCACCTCTCTTTCTGCTCAACTTCAAATGGAGGAGAGGTGCAGCTCGTAGCTCACCTTACCAAGGAAACCCCCTCCCAATCCAAGCTCTACCAACCTTCAAGCAGCGACGCAAGAGCCTGCCTGAGAACTTCGAACAGCAACTGAGCTGCACCGCACAGCAGAACCACAAAGACAGGAGCCTCAAACCAGCAAGACGACTTCACTTTTTCAACCTTTTTGATGTGCTGTTATCTTTGGAGTGGCCAGCCGCCATTTTGGAAGCACGCTGACTCACACAGACACACACGCATACTCACATACACATCTTTATATATTAAGTACACCGTTAGTAATTTGTGTTTTTATACTTTATTATCTTCATAATAAATGTTTTTCTTCCACAAATGTTTTTTCATGAATGTTGCATAAGTGAATTTTGCCAACCTCTACACTGTCAAGAACTCTATATCCTTCAACTTAGCTAACTATCTATATGGTAATTTTGGTTATAGTTATTAATTTAATTGTTAATCAGAGTTCCAAATTTGTAGTTAGTACTTTTATGAGACTTAATCAATAAATTGGCTATCTTTTCCCTTCCTTTGAAGGGTGGTGCCCCGAGGTAAGTTTAATCAATTAAAGTTATTATTTAATATTAATATGTTTAATATTAATATTCAATATTTTATTTTGATAACCAAATTTATTGAATGCCGAAAGGCACACCATTTTATGGTATCACGTTTAATGCATTATTGCACAACAGAAGTCACTGTCTCAATATCCAATCCCTGGATGTTCATTGGTGTCAGGGGGGAGTGTCTGCCCCTGCAGAAATATACCACCAGTTCTTCAGTTTTCCCCGCATTGATCTGGAGGCAGTTCCACTGGCACCAGTCCACAAAGTCCTGCGTCAGTCCTCTGAATTCCAGGGGCGGCTGGCCAATAGATGATGATAGTGATACATTTAGTCAATTAATAATAATCAACATTATTATATTTAAAATTGATAAAATTCTGCAAATTCTTAAGACATTTTGTCCTGCCTGCTGCGTCTGAATATCATAGTCCAATCAGCTGCAGCGTCAAGCCGTGTTTAATAGAGCACTGGGCGATTTCAGCCTGATTGAAAATCGCACACAACGCTCTCATAGACTTTCATTGTAAGATGTTTCTTTTCACACTGCAGGCAATGCAATGGAATCTCTATGGCTTCCGGTGCTCGCACTAACGGGTTTTCGTCATATGTAAGCCGTTGCACTTGCACCTTGGTGGTCCAATCACATCGGCCTATGATCTTGTCACTGTCACATTCAAGATCAACATAGCTAACGAGAGGAGCAACTCGTCTTGCTTAAAGACATACCGCTCGTCTTCGTAGTAATCAGTGTAAATTGGCATTTGATGCATTAATGAGTTGCATTTTTACTGTTATAGTTTGTCAAGGTGGAGCTCACTCATCTATATACTGTTAGTAGTTTATTCTATAACAATGCGTCGTATTTAACTGATTTCTTATCAGTTTCTTTACAAAATCTGAATCTGAAAATTAACTAGTAACTTAAGTAGGTTATCAAATGAAGTAAAAAGTACAACATTTCCTCTGAGATGTATTGCAGTAGAAGTATAATGGAGCATGAAATGGAAATTATCAGGTAAAGTACAAGTACCTACAATTTTTACTGAAGTACAGTACTTGTAACTGTCAACAAATACTGTAAAATATGTAGCCTAAAGAACAATCCTTGTCTTATGTTGCCATCTAGTGGATACTTTGTCATCTGCACTGCAAAGTAGTAAGTAGTTTTTAATGCAAATGTACGTGATGCAATGAAACAATGCTGACTTGAGTTTATTAAACAGGTGACCTTAGAGATTTGTCAGGAGCCGCACCTTTACCTTAACACTAAAAACGTCATTAATCCAGCTGCAGGTGGCGTGAGGGGGTTTTCAGATTTTCACAACCCACGGATCACATGACCGCAGTCAGCTGACAACTTTCACATGCTAAGATTAGCTCATCTTGTTAGCACATTAGCGTCGCTCGCTAGCTATGGCCGTTCCTCTCAAAGACATGAAGTGTAACATAAGACCAGCTGTTTGCAATATGTCGGCCAAATGTAGCTAAACGCTTGTCACTGAACACCACACCGTTAATTATTAATTATAATGTTCTGTCTTAACATATAAACACGCAGCGATTTAGCATTGGGTCCATGTCGACGAGGTGGCCGAGTGGTTAAGGCGATGGACTGCTAATCCATTGTGCTCTGCACGCGTGGGTTCGAATCCCATCCTCGTCGGATTTATTTACAATTTTTTTACACTTATTATATTTTATATTGAAGATGTTTTACTATGATCATGTATTTTCTGTATATTTTACACTTTAAAGATCACATTTTATATTAAAGATATGATACTATGATCATGTATTTTCTGTCTCTGCCCCAAAGCTGTGGAACAGTCAACTGTTCACGATGAGCTTCTCCTCCGTCGACATATTTAAGACCAGACTCTCATTTTCTCTGGGGTTTTTGAGCTTAAGTTAATTTGATCCACAACACTGTATTTTTATTTGATTTAATCCCTGTTTTATTTTATGCTGGTCTATATTTTATTCTTTTCTTGTATTTCACAGTGTGTCTCCATTTATTTTACAGCACTTTGGTTGGTTGTTTTTAAATATGCTATATAAATAAACTTTAATTGACCAGGCTGTGTTTTTGTGGATGTTATTGTGGGGAAATTTAAGACTTTAAATATAAATTCCAGTAATTTCTCTACGACACACCAGCAGTTTATATAGTTTATATATTCATGAAAGAGAACTAAATTCATCTTGGGAATAATTATTATTTTACACTGATAGTCACACACTGACATCTTCACTGTGTCAGTGTTTTTATCCTTCACGTTATCTTGTAACATTACCATACTATACAAAGAGTCCCACCATACTTTCTCTGTCATCACTGTTTGCACATCAAATCATAACTCTCACTGTTTCTTTGTTTCTTTTTCTTTTATTTCAAATAATCCTCATTTGCCTGATAGCTTCTGTTGTGGTATCCATCTTTGCTGCTCATGTGTTTCTCATCATGGCTCCCCTGGAGATCAGCCGGCCTACTTATGTGTCCTGTAGCTCCGTATTGACTCCCATCCATTTGAGAGAAGCGGGTCATCTCTCCTTGTCCCTGCTTGAGGCCGCCGGAGGCCTGGCTGCTCGGTTCCTGAGCGAGACCGAGGAAACAGAGTCAAACACGAGGAACAAACCACTCATGTTCCTACAAATGAACTGTTAACTGCAGTTTCAGCACGTTCTCAGCCCGGACACGTCACACTTTTATATCACAAAAAGTCTCTGCATATACCTGTCATTAGAGCTTGGCTAATATTGATTATGGAATTTTGGTAGCTGATGTGTATTATTATTATAATTTTTAGTAGTAGTAGTAGTAGTAAATTGACAATAATGATAATAATAATAAAGTTGTGGTTAATGTTGCTGAAATAATTTCCCACACCGATATCAGCATAAATACACACACACACACACACATACATATATATTTAAAAAATGGCAATGATTCCTAAGATGTCGTTATCAAACCCATATGATAAAGAAATGAAATATAATTGAGGCTTGATTTTTTTTACAGCTTAACTATGAACTTTATTATAAAAAATATGGAAATAAAAATAAATAACTAATACAACCAAAAATATATAGAACTTGAAATTCATAAATGCACATGTTTTTTTTACTTAAGTTTTCATATCTGCAAACATATGTTTTGAATTTGACTTTACCTTGTGATCATGCTGATATTGATCTATAAGAGACTGGTATTTGGGTGCATTCAGTCCAAGTGCACTGGCTAGTCTCTCTCCAAGGAAATCACAAGCTAATGTTGGACATAAAAATATATTGAAACTCAATGGGATTTTCATACAGAACTAAAATCAGCCGCAGTGTTTATTCAGTCCACTTTGAATAAGTTTAATTGTGATGTTACATACCATGCAGTGAAATCCTCCCAACTAGAATGGCCACATTCTTGAATGAGAACCAATTCTGACATAGAGGAGACAGAAAAAAAAAACAGAATTGCTGATGTTCAGAATGATGCTTAACAAGCAATACAAATATTCTCCTTTGGGCTACGTCCACACTAACATGTTTTAGTTTGAAAACAGGTCACTGATGCTTCGCCTGGGAATCACACTACTCTGTAGTTTCCACGCCTCTGTAACAGAGAACTTTAAAAACATCTTTTAGTGTAGTTTTAGTTTCCAGGGTTGGGTTTTAGCATGGACGAGCAGAAACTGTGACATTTTGGACACAGTGACATAGACACCCACATTCTCTTCCTGATTGCGAGGACAAGTGTTGCCAGCGCTTATTGTCAGTAACAGTTCCACCACGTCGTCTGTCCAAAATAAGAAATCCCTGCTCTTACTTTTCACCCTGTCAACTTCTGGTTAGTAACATTTCTGCAACCAAAACTGGGCTCAGACTGCAGGAATTTGGGGAAGTCTGATTTATCAAAAATGGTGATTATGCTGTCCAAGCAGAAGCAATGAGAGAGACATTTTGAATTGAAGCTACTGTGCAATAACTGGACAGCTGAGTTGAGGAGAGGCTTGTCGATATAACAGCATTAAAGTGATATCACCTCACTTCACTCATTAAAATAGACCTCCTTGACCTAGTTTCTTATCCAGACCGATTTCCTCTGCGTTGGTTTTATATCACGATATATGTATAAGGAATATTTCTGACAGAGCAAGTTGTTGCACTACGCCACGCTACATCTCCATCCTGTTTGTTTTATTTGCACCTTTTTCCTCATGAGATCACTTCAGACAGGTGAACTCAGGTGGTGCATCATAATCATTTCCTGTAGTGTGTGATATATTTAAATCGTGTAGTGTGATCTTGAGGTGCATTTAAGATTAGCAAGAAGGATTTCTGCAAAGATTCTCCTGTAGTGTTTGATGTAACCAAATTTCAAACTTTAAAAACAGCAGTATTCTAAGGCCATCTTAAAGCTAGGGTTGGTAATCCTGGAAAAGGATTGGAACAAATTAAATTATTGTGTTTTTTACAGTCCTGCGAGGGCCACAGACACCAGCTGTCTTTCTTTTTTTTTTACGACTTTATTTATTGATGGTTCTTGGGACTTTTTGAGAATTATATTTAACAGGACGTAGCTTGGAACCGTCTCTCACCCTGTCCGTGGGTTCTCTGAACGGAGGGCTGTTTGAGGGCTGCTCCTCTTCCTCAACACTGTCTTGTACCTCCATGGTTTCACCGCTGGTGAAGTGGATGATCATCTTCTGTTTGCTCTGGGTTGAACCGGCAAACTCTGTTTCCTGGGTGGCTATAACCTGAAAGATCGGACAGGTCTAAACTTATACCTGTTATGTTTGTTATCTTTATGTACAGCATGTTGTCATTATATATTCTACTACTGACTAGAGCATCTAAGAGTGAAGATTCACCTGTGGCTGGTCACAAACAGCTCCTGAAAGCCAACACTTACACCTCTGTTACAGTGTCACTGAACACAGCCTAAGCTAACATATCTGTTTGTCTTGCTCCATTGTTACAACACTTACTTCCTGCTGGAGGCTGTTGTTCATTCTTCCGAAATTATAATTCTTTCTCTAGCGCTCCGCTGCAGATGTGTTGACTTTGTTTTTCTACTCCTGTAGAAAAACACGCTACAGGATACAGGATTCGCCGTGAAACCTGAGAAGCCAAATACAACAGTGCAAACCTTATCACAGAGCTGCCACTGTAATGCAATCAGTTTCATTCTTGTCCTAAAGGGGCTGGACTTATAGTAGTCAGTGTGTAGAATGTCAAGGCTTATTGCCAATTTGATTATATATGAACCTTAACGTTTCCAGGATATTTGTCCCTTAATTGACCTGAAAATCACTTCAATCATTTGTTACACACAGCTTAATATCTGACATCTACATATATTTACATTTATCTGCATCTTGCAGCACTTGATCGAATATCAAAGTGAAATACTGGATTAAAGGAAACCCCATTTAATGGATGTTTCCTTCAAACTCAAACACATTTGGTGCCATGTAACCTTTAGAGGAATTTAAGATTTATTTAAACCGTAAACCTTTATATACACTAAATGTTCTTGTAGTTGGATAGACATGAAGGCAAATTGGTTAAGAAGAACTGGCATGTTAAAATATAACACTGTATTGAGAGGATTGTGAAAAATATTGAACTTAAAAGTAAATTAGAAAATCAGGACGTGACAATGTTTTTAACAGTGGCAATATTGCTTAGCAGAAACATGTAACCTCAGTGGGGTGTGTATGTTTTATTGGATATAAGTGGTAAGGTAGACTATTAGGTTTGGTAAATACACTGGTATGGATCTGAGCCGGCCCTTCCTATGAGCCAACTAGGCAGCTGCTAAGAGCTCTGCAGCCACCAGGGGGACCCCAAAGTCATCATTCACTGAATTAGAGTTGCTAATGATGTAATCATTAGTGGTGTGATAGGGCCACTAATGAGGATCACCATGTAGGTTTGATCCAAAACTGCAAAAAATGACATTAGTACGTATGTAACGCAGCCTCCCTAAGTGACTGAACTATTTCCAGGTTTGACGGTGAAAAAAAGTAATGTGAATTCATGTAAATATATTGAAATATATCAAGCGACAAAATGTTTGTTTTTTAAATTAAGCACTTTTATAAAGTTGTTGACATGTGTTGGTCCCACCTGTCACTAAGGTCTCATGGTGAAAATTGAACACAAACTACATTGCATGTGACTACAGGACAAAAATGTATTAAATGTTTGTTTAAAGAAATCAATCATATGTATGATTTAATTATAAAGATTTAGACAGTGCTTTAAACTTATCCTGTATTTTGCTGAGGGCCCCAAGATGTAGAGATGGTCTGGATGTGATCATACAACATAAGCTCCTTGTTACACATGTGTAAGATCCTCATCTGATGATGCCATCACTGGGGCTGTTTATTTCAGGAGTGACTAAGCTTCTCCTGAGTGTTTCTACAAACTCAGTTGTTCTTGCCCCTGACTAATCTGACCATTGTTAACTCTGTGGAGCTCATTCTGCATAACAACAGACAGGATAATGCTCAAGTGTATCTTAAACTGACACAACTCAATAAAGTGTTGTCGTATACAAACAGCAGACACAGACAAATGTGGTTCAATGAATGAATTAATACCATCTGGAATATATTTTACATGAAAGACACCATTAGAGGGCTACAGGAGTATTACACTGTAATGATGATTCCACACATTCTTTGTTAATAAACAGCTCTGCTCAGATTTATGCTTCCCAGTTAAACCCACTGATCCAAGTTTATCAAACCAACATTTCCATTCAAACCAAACCAGACCACAAGGAGAAACGGGTCTTAACCGATAGACATCCCTGCACAACTTATGACAATGTGCAATGGGGAAATTTAGTGAGAATCTCGTCTGCTTTTTAAACAGCAGTCTAGCTCATGTAAGTTAATATACAAGTAGGGACAAGGAGGAGTATGTGTGGGCTGTATATTATAATTTATACAAGTTTTTAGCAGTTGATTATCTTGTTTCATCAGATGCGGCCGCATTAATTGGAAGAGTTTTTGAAAGCAGCTCCTGTACTGCTCCTGAACTAGCACAGACAATAATCTTAGACACTGATGTCCATGTGATCCTAAAGCTCCGGTGTGTTGACCATTAAGGCCCGGTCACACATATGCGATTATATCAGTGGCAAACCTTCGCCTCAATCTGTGCAAGTGAGGAGGCGAATGCATTCACTTCCTGTGGCGGGGCAAATCCCAGAGTGACTGTGTGAAACTCAACTCTGGTGAACTCTGACCCGCAATACTCTATTCGGATTTGCATATGTGTGACCGAGCCCATACAATGGTTTGACCTTTGCCCTAAAATGAAAAACATTAACAGCACTCAGCAGATGCACATACTCTGTTTAGGGTTACAGGAGTTAGCGTTGTATACATCAGTGACTATTCTGATGTATCCACTGAAACAATGAATATCATTCAACCAAAATCAATCACAATAAACATGATTCAAATTACACAGAAATGTATACTGTCGTTAAGTGTGTTATGTTGTCAACTAAACTATCATTACATAACAATAGAAATAAATTAAATACCTAAAGGGGATAATTTCCCTGACAGGACACCATTACTAATGATTCAAATATATGTGGTAATGAATCTTCTTTAAATCAAAAGTCAAAGTAGAAAACTGCTATGGAATCTAATGTACAAAAAAATAACTACAGTACATACGTCATGTGATCTATATTAAAAGTTGTGATTGTAAACTGCTACAGCTAAACAAAGCAATAGCACATGCAGTGTTGTTAATTTTGTCTCGGTGTAGGTTCTGAATAGAATGTATTCTAGTCATCTGAAAAGTAGTTTAGTTTACAGGGTGGTTGTGTGAATGCAAATCCTACATTTACTCTTTACAGATTGTTTCATCATAGTCTATGTAGTGTTAAAGATTTCATTTTAAATGCTTTGGATCTATATTCAATATATAACCATTTATTACGTTTAATAGACCGATGTGCCTTTTTTAAATTGTCTATCACCAGGCCAGAGCAATAAAGCGGTTGAGAGTTTAACACCCAGACACTTATAAGAGGAAACAGTGAACAGGTTAATGCAGCCAAAGGCACCATTCATATAACTGCATTGCCCATAAGGCTTTTTTATCAGTATAAATATCCTAATTTAAAAAAAATCTTTCAAAAGTCATCCCTAACCAGAGCCTAAAAGATCTGTCCATTTGTTTGGGTTTCAGGTTTACTTCATAGAAATTCAGTTTGCACTGGGGCTGCGAGCAGCACTGTGTGGGCCAGAGCACTTGTGATCTCGGGCCCTGATGCAGCCGCAGGGAGGGCAAACAGGGACCATGCGAAATGGCTCCGTGTTGCGTGTTTTTTTTCGCATCGCTGGAAGGATAAACATTTCCTGCGTATGTCCTGCGGCACTGGACCACGCCCACTAATCACGCACTATGGTCCACGCCATCAAGTGAAGACCAATTGTTGAACATTTTATGTAAATCAAATTAATGTTGTAAAACGAGGCTTACCTCCTTTTGGTAAATAAGTGGTGATATCACTCTCACTGCGTACAGACTAATAAATCTGTTCAGGGCAAAAACACTTGTTTCTCGTCAGATCGTATAAAACGTTTCCTTTAGCAACAGTCTAAGACATCAAAGGAATCTATGACCACTGACACTGTGACATCAAAGCAAACTGCCAACAAGGAATTCTTTGCCCTAATGAATCCTTTGAAGTGTTTGATTATATAAAGCCTGGGTGGAGTTAAATAGTAAGTCACAAACAAGTGTTATTCTTTCAGCTTAACCCTTTGATATACAACAAAGTGACCCAGCTCTGTTTTTATTTTCTATATCTTTGCAGTGAATGAATTTCATCATTCGGTATTTCAGGTATTCCACAATTAACTTGGATTGGAGAAAAATGTAAATAAGGATTTGTGATGATCAAAAGATCACCACAAATCTTTATTTTAATCGTTATTTAAATGTTTCCTTTGTTACTTTTTCAATGAAAATATTTTTTTTATAAATACCCTTATAATGCACAACATGGGTCAAAAATGACCCGTATTCACTTCCTGTGTTATTTCATCCATGAGTGTTTCTTTGCTATGTTTGAAATAAATGTATTTTATCATTAAATATTCTAAGTATTCATTAAATATCTTGTTTTTGATTACCGCCAATCACTATTTTCCTTTCTTACTTTATGAACAAAAGTACATTTTGTATTTCTACATCACTTTTAAACACATGGGTCAAAAATGACCCATACAGTATGTTTCCTTTACGGAACACCTACCATTCATTTCACACAGCTGCTTTTGCCCATCTGATGCTTGTAAATCTTATTTTTCTTTCTCACTAATCATTACTAGTGAAAAAGGGAAATATGTACAATACTAACTAGCGGTTAGCTAGCTAGCTTCTTTTCTGGCTACCAAACCATAGCTAGATTCACAAAATAAAACTCGAAATATAACAGTATATACTTAATAGACTGATTCATATGCATTTAAAAATATGCTTTTGATTCTCTTTATCCAGATTGTTAGTATGGCTAGTCGCTATCATTTTAGACTCACGGTTTAATGGTCATAAAGAGGCTGCATGAAGAACAGGATGGGGAAAATGAGGAGGCAATTCTTAGTCTTGATTCCGAGTCTGAAATCTCTGATGCTGAGGACCTAGACTATGTTCTACAGGATCAAGCTGGAGTTGTGGGTGTGTCTTGGAATCCAGCTCTCCTAAATGAAGAAGGCTGCTTTGATGACATAGAAGATGTCATCAAAGCAGCCTTCTCCTAAATGAAGCTTTCTTCTATATATAAGCTATGAAAGAATATGGCAAAGAAACAACCAGCCATTCATGAATAACACAGGAAATGAATATGGGTCATCTTTGACCCATGTTGTGCATTAGAAGGGGTTTGCATAGCTTGTGTATCAAAGGGTTAAGATATTCTGTGTAATCATCTGAACAACTAAACTCAACATTGCAGTTAATCAAGGAAAAGACCATAATTGCACACGAGATGAGTGACCTACAGCTGATCAATTTTCCGCTGTACCTTGCAGAACCGAGGGCAAAGGAGAATGAAGAGAAGAGCAGACAAGAACTGCAGAGGGTGAAAGAAATGTTCATCATGTACGATGACTATCAGGAGCCCAGTGGGGAAGTGGCGAAAGTAAAAAATTAGAAAAAGGTGGCAAATCAAAATCTGGAGCTCTTTGAATTGCTGGTACACGAGAAGAGTTTCAGTGCTGACCTCAATATCCAGCTCTGCGGAACAAAGAAGACTCTGCTGAGTTTACAGACGGACTGGAGAAAACTTCAGGAGCGATACAATGAGGTCAAAGCAAGGCTGACGGCTGTTTTGACGGCTTGAACATACTCAAAGCTGTTCAGGCCGGGACACTGATCATGTGACAGAATGTTGGTGCTGATTGGATCATACAAAGTGGAGTTATGACAACATCGTCTCCTTTGGCGAAGGATCAACCTTCGCCGCAGCTCAATGTTTACACAGTTTGAGGAAATCTCACAATTCTGACCATGGTCTCATGTCTGAGCTCATTTGAGCTGTATATTGTAAAGCAGCCAGGAGCAGAGCATCAAAGTATAAAACATGTCACTTCCTGTCCCCAGCAGGTGGCGCTGTGACGATGAGTCAATATTGACATATGGATCTGTTCAGGGCGGGACTGTGATTGTGTGAAAGAGGTTTGGGGCAGATTTGACAATGCACAGAGGAGTTATAATAAATCCTTCTTTTTTGGCAATCATCAAACTTTGACGCCAAGCCATGGTCACACCGTGTGACGTAAACTTCAATGTTTAATAACTTTCATCTCCTAAGAGTTGAAATGACACTCACTGAATTTAAAGTTGATCTGATGAAAGCTCTAGGATGAGTTTGTTAAAATACACAACATGTAAAACGGCCAAAATGACCACAAAATCAAAGATGGCCGACTTCCTGTTGCATGAATCAAATTGGTGCCAGTGACTTTTTTTTCGTCCGGTCATGATACACGTGTGTACCAAATTTCGTGATGATTGGTTAAACCAGACGGAATTGCTGCGTTTTAGGGGGCGCGGTTGAGCCATTTGGCTACGCCCATTTAGATTACTCCAGAATACATACATTGTCATCATGCCTGAAGTTTCGTGAGTTTTTGAGTATGTTTAAGCCGTCAAAAATGCGACTCATTTTCCTGAACAATCAAACGAAAGCAATGGGGCCTTCGCACTGTCGGTGCTCGGGCCCTAATTAAACTCCAAACACGTGAGCTATGATGTTTAGCTGGCTCTGGTTTAAATACAACAACAACGGCAGTCATACCCAAATACAATACACATGTCTTAGCATAAATGTAAAACGTCATGGATTAATTAAAAAATACATTTCCTATGGATGTATACTTGGAAGGAAATATAGATGCCATCAGTACAGTCGATGGAGGTGAAGCATGATGCTGTAAATGAGGGGGGGTGTGTGGGGGGTTTAGGAGACGACACAGCCTGTGTCCGTCTGAGGCTTCAAATCTGGCTCCTTCACTGGTTTCACCTCCTCCTCCTTGGGTTTTGCCTAAAGTTAGAATAAAAACAACAGAGCTCAGAATCATACCCCTGTTGGCTTTTTGTAGGATGCTTTTTGATTTGGAGATTGTGTGCTGCCAGCGGCAGTACCTTTCCATTTTTGGCTCCTTTAGTCAGGTCGAAGGTGGCGTAAACCTCAGGAGTGCACAGCTCGCTGAGAGGCGGCAGCTCAAATGTGACCGGCTCAGCCAGGCCGTAACTCGCCTTCAGCTCCAGCAGGGGGGCCTCAGCTGGGACCTTATGGAAGTATCTGAGGGAATATGTTCAAATTAGAGGTATTAAAGTTATGATCATTTCAAACTCTGTCGGTTTAGGTTTGAGTGGTGCACTATTTACCAGCCAAATGTGATATAAACAGGAATAACTAAGCAGCTGCTTAAACTGCAAAGAGATACTATTGGCAACGGTTACTTAACTATGGACAGTGTGATTAGAAGATACTCATCAGTAATGGTTTTCTGATAAGTTAATATACTTTAATAAACAAAATAAATCATGTGACTGTCTCAGTAACACTCTTTTGGGGATGGTAATATGCATTGTATGCATGTATTGTGTATTGTGTATTGTGTCCACCCTGACAGACTCACATAAATCCATTTTCCCTCTGGCACTTCTCCAGTGTGTTTTTAATGAGGCCGCCCAGTTTGAGGAAGAACAGTTGCTCTGATGGTTTGGCTGTGGTGCCCGGGCCTTTGGTGTGACGATACTCTTTACACAGCGCCTCAGCACGGGAGTAACCTAAACAGAGACATCCTTGTGTTAATACAAAAACAAATGTTTGGCAATTTTGGCAGGAGAGGTGAACAAAAACCCACATTCCCTATATTAGAATCAGAGTCAAAATGGGGTTTATTGCCAAGTAGGTTTACACATACATGGAATTTGCTGTAAACCTACTTGGCAATAAACCTGATTCTGATGTAGTGAATGTGTGTTTTTGCTCACCTCCACTGCGAACGAGCAAGCATGATGACATGTGCCCAAAAATACAGCAGCAACACAGGAAACACACACAGGAAGCACCTGTGTCATGACTTACTGCGTGTGCAACTAGTCGATTACACGTCAGCTCAATACAAACGTACACTTTTCTGCTTCCTGGAGAGATCTTATGGCCTCACCACACTTGTCACTTGCCAGCAGTGTCTGGCCATGATAGCAGTATGCCTGCAAACACAATGAAAGACAGGTAAATATAAGTTTAAAGACATGTTGGTAGTTTGGTTTCAAAATCCACAGGGAACATCAGGATATGCATGAACTCACATAAGCCATGTAAAAGTGCCACTTCAGCTGAAAATACTTCCTCCACTTGCTGCTGCACTCTGGCTCCAATGTGTTCAGTGTGTGGTCTACAAAAAGGAAAATTGACCTTTAATACCCTGGTCTAGGTAACTAACCAGGTACAGATTTCATATTATATATGAACAAACATTGCGTAAAGTAGGAAAAAAAATTGTCAATATTTTAATAGTTGCTGTACTGTGTTGATTTGTGTTTTCTAAACCAGATGCAGAAAAATACTGACCGGCTTTTTGATAGAAGTTTGCTGTTTCAAATGCCAGCGCTGCGATGAGAGTGGCGTTGTGCTTCAGTTCAATCGCCCTGGCAATTGTCACTGTTGGAAAAAAGTGACTATATGATAAAGGAACTCAAATATAATGAACAAAATGGAAAATAACATGAATATTATAATAGATAATTGTTATATTCATAGGTCCCATTTCTTCATATCTGCTGTCACCAGACTTTGAGCTTGGTCTGGGAAGACCCCTCCATCAAATTTTCTATAAACATACGACTTGATCTGAAACCCTTTCTCATGTTGTCAGTATATCTATTGATTTATTAAGTTAAGGAAAAGGTGTTTCTAAATAACACATTACACTGGCAGAGTTAAGAATAATTATAATTGTTATTTTTGTTCTTTCGCCTCCTATTATTTCAGCTTATGATACAATGGAAAAGACAACTTTATTAGGATCTACTAAACATTCACAAACAAACTTTGACAAACAAATGCAAGTCATATTCGATGCAAATTATACAGAAATTAGATGCAGATATCACAACGGTCATGTCAGAGCTAAAATACACCTCTTGAGTCAAGTCATGTGCAGCTAAGACAAGAAAAGTTAAGACAATAAAGCCTTTTTATTTTTTAGACATCCTTAAAAATGTCAACAGAATTTTAGATTAAAACTTCCAACAGAAAATAATTTCTCTGTCTGTTCATGGAGAAATGAGTTCATGTTTATAAACATTCGTAGTGACAAGTGCAGTGCTGTAAATGTAGCTACTGTACCTTCTTGTGCTTCTGCTTGGCACTGGATGATGTATGCATCCATCACTCGGGGCTCCAGGTCTCTGCCCTTTTCAGCCGGGGTGATGAGGCGAGGGATGTGAACCTCCTGCAGGAAACGTGCCAGATAATGAGTTATTTAAAAAAAAAAAAAAAACACACACACACACACCCCCAAATCTTTTTAATATATGAATGTATTATTAACCAATGCAATCATTTGCTTTTGCTTTGTAGTTGAGGAAGTGTATTAGTCTGACTGCCATAATTTCGGCTGAAGACTTGTGTGTCGATGAGACTCACCTTGAGGTTTTTGAACATTCCAGCAGAAACCTTCAAGCTCCGGTGAACGTCTTTTGCCTCAGGCTCTGTTATGCTATAAGATAGACACAACCACGACAGTAAAAATGTATAGTATGGGAATCTTTGATTTGTTATTTAGTATATGACTGATTTCACAAAAATGAATGCACGAATATAAACAAAATGACCACATACTTTTCTTTGCCTGCTAGTCGTGAGGCAAACTTGGTGTACCAGACGGCTACATTGAAGGCCATGGAGACCATTTCAAACACTGCATCCTGCTGGGCACTGGGAGGAGAGAAACCAGAGACAGTGGGTTACGTATATAGGCTCTGCTCAGACCTGGCATTAACATCCGCCCTGAAAGATCCGATCACTAGTGTTCAGCATTAAGTTCACCTGTTCACACCTGGCATGAAAATGTGTCCTGAATGTGTCCACTTTGAGCACTTGTGATCGAAACTCACCTCCACGCTCTATATGCAAATAAACATGTACTTCATTTGTGTTTTTGCAAAGACCAAATTAGGTTGTTTTTACCAAGTTACCCATTATGTTGTTTAACCTTCCTCCAAGAAAGATAGCGAGTGGAGTCAGGAGTGACTGAATGAATGCAGAGCTCTACTAAGAAGAAAGACTTTACCAATTTAAGAAAAGTGTCAATTATTATGTGGTGAGTAGTGCTGATACTATGGCAGTGGCCTCGAACACATCAACGTATGCAAGCGCAAAATAGGTCCGATTCATTGTGAAACTGTAGCGGTTCAGAGACGTCAGCTGAATTGGTGGTCCATCATATGTTGATCAGGACGTATGTGCTCACAGCAAAAAGAATGTAGCCACATGCATCCCAGATGACCTCCAAACTGGGTCGCATTGGGTGCATTCAGTGTTGCACTTAACCTAGGTCTGTGTCCACTCACACCTGTACAGCCTGAATACAACTGCTCTGCTGTATAATCTACTTTTATGTGTCTTTCAGTTTTGTCAACACAACGTCAGAGGTAATAATTAAATTACACAATTTAGCTCTGACGTAATAGTTGAGGGTGGTTTTGTGCTGAGCTGCATTACTATGAGTCTCTATTATTAAGATCACACACACAGTGTGTGTGTGTGTGTGTGTGTGTGTGTGTGTGTGTGTGTGTGTGTGTGTGTGTGTGTGTGTGTGTGTGTGTGTGTGTGTGTGTGAGAGAGATGGTCAATTCTGCCCAAAATTGCTCATTTTACAATTCCTTTACCTTCCAGCACCCACTGTTGACAGATATTAACACTATTTTTAGAACAATCCTAACTAGCTCTTGGCAAGTACATCACGCCATCCTTCAGATGTGAAAAAGAAGGTGAGTCCCTCCACCTACTACAAGACTGGTTGTACGAGTTTCTCTTATTGTTCTACCTTGGTGTGTTTCCTTGTAAGGTGTCAGTCCACTTGAAGTTCTGGATGAACCTCATCTTGTTCTCCTGTGTAGTTCCATCCAAGGATAAGATGAAGCCTATTGTGTGTTAAACGGATGTTTAAAAACAGAGAAGCAGCTGGTTAGGTGCAAAGCGACATAAAAAAAATGACAAGACAAAGAGAAACACATTTTAATGTATATAAGCTGTTAAAAGACATGAAGTGTGCTGGTCTTATAAATGTTCAAAATGCAAACTCTTTTTTCAAACACTTTTTTAGTCAACAAGATGGAAAGACCATGCTCATTAAGTGTGAGGAATGGGAAGAAGCAATTATTGGTATATTTAGGTAATATTCAGATTTCTTAGAAATCAGCTCATACTGACTGACCCACTGCATTATCATTGCTGAAATTTCACATGGTTCATTGATATTTACTACAAAATGTAACCTGCAACTGGTGCTTTCTACACTACACGCAGCTGACCAGTGCTGGTAGGAAAGTAGGGGTACCCTGCACACACCTGAATATGAATACACAGACATCACCGTTAAGCAGCGCAACAATGGTTCTGAGAATATGATTCATTTTTATTTAAATTTGAAGACATTTTCAATGATAAAATAACTTTAATTTACAATTTTTTTGATTATATCCAAACATGTAACAACATTTTAATGTCTCTGTAAAGGGATCTGCCAGTTGTCATTGAGATTGAAAGCTTTTGCGTGCCACAGTGTCCCTCACACAAAATTAGATCTGCCTCAATGAAGAATGAAACTATTGTGTATGTGCAATTGATATCATCTGTTGACATCTACTCAATGCTTGTTATAATCTGTCATTTTGAGGGAAGTGTTGAGTTTCTCATTTATAGGTTTAACTCACTGTGGTGTGTGAATTAACCTGAATATGCAGCATAATACTGTATAGCATTAGTTTGTAAAGAGATAAGGCAGGATTCATCTCCTCTCTATTCCTCCTCCTGTCTCCTCTCAGTAAAATCTTATTCTTCAACATTCATTACTACTGGCTATAATCTGGGCCTGTGAAACATTTTAAGTTTCAAACTCCCCAAGTAAATCAACACACTAACAAGGTCACCATGAAAAATCGGATTTATACTGACTATTTATTTTTCTTCCTCTACCATTGCACATAAATAACAGTCCAGCTTTACACGCTCACAGGCTGGTACAGAACAGCACAGCTGCTGACAAAACTCCTAAGATAAAACACTGATGTAAATTAAACCCAAGCAGGACAGGTGGAGGAGAGGAGATTCATTTTCTGCAGTGTAAACAAACCTTGTAAGAGGGAGAAGTATGCATCCGTGGCGTTTTTCATGATCTCTGGGTTGCAGGTGACATCAGTGAACATCTCCAGCAGTCTCGCCCTGGTTGTCCTCAGGTCACTGAACGTATCACAAAATAAAAGCAGCCATCAACTGATGTCCAACATCTATCATAATCATTACAGCATTCATACAGATTGTATCCAACAAGGCTATTATACCCAATTAGTTAAAGAAACCCAATTGATCCCAGGACTGTGACAGTAGCATCACACTGATGGTCATTAGATCATCATGAGGACAGGTAAGAGGACCACACAAAAGGTATATCTGTATATGATCTATTTCATAGTCAAAGTCCATTGTAATAATACCCTTGATAGTTTATTAAGTGGAGATAAGACATACTTGCATATCTTATTGGCAGAGGGGCTCCCTGCCACACCATAAAAATTAAAGGACACCGGCGCTGTTGCCTTCAGTGGGTTTCTGTGAAACCAATGTGCCATCCTGTGGAAGAGGACACACAAAGAGGGTGAAACATACAGCATGACAGGCACTTAATGAACCACTTCCATTTCTGGAGTTAACACACTTATGGTAAAGTAGAATCGACCTTCTCCTGAATAGCCAGTACATGTTGGTGAGGCATTTATAGAATGAGCATCATTAACTAGCTAGCTAATGTGTAATCATGGCTAACATCAGGTTATCGACACGGTCGCGGCACCTCCTCGCCCGCGGCCGTGTCGACTCACTAACAGGACAAAGTGTGTGAAATCTTGACACAAAGCCTCGGACATTACTTCAGACTGCCATGAATGTTGTTTTGGATTATTTGTGTTTCTCTCTTTTGAAGACAAAGTACATTACGTAAGCTACGCTACGGATAGCTAACGGCTAACACTGGCTACATCCACAAATGTAAACATGATTCGCTGAAGCGACGAGACAACTGACTTATTAATTCAACAGCTAAATAAAAGGACTTCACGTGTTTGAATGCGGATTTATCTTGTACCTGTTGTTGCGTCGTTGGAGATGTTTGATAGTCCTGATGGAAAGTGTGACACTGATAACTTACTTCCGGAAATAAACACGGAGCAGAAGTCGGCCAATGAAAGCAGGCGCGTCAATCACGTGACGTGTACCCGGAAGAACCTCAGAGTTCCCATCAGCTTCTCTTTTCTTTCAGGGCTCAGCTGCTCAAAGAGATTTTAACTTGTCATAATATTTTTTATTTTTAACAGAGCAGTCACTGTTGCTCAGTCTGGATGTTTTATCAACGTAATTATAGCCAAGACAGAGACAATGTTTTCAAACATATTTAAAATTAGTTGATTGTTTTAAGTTTTTTATTCTTATTGCTGTTTAAATTCCCATTTTATTTTACAAGCTCTTTGTAACCTTGATAAGAAGAGTGCTATATAAATAAAGATTACATTAGCAATTGATGACTATAAGAAACATTTCCCTTAAAGAACTGTTGAAATTCTGGCAACTGCTGAACATCATTTTTTAATGCTCATTTAACTTGCTGTGTCACAACTGTATGACTCAAGGTAGCGATTGATATTAACTTGAAGCGTTCTTATTTATTTAAAAAAACCAATGACCTGACAATGTCTTTTATTTTCCATTTGGCAAAACATTAAGTGAACAATAAACAGCAATTTCAAGTGATGGTCAGAGAGGAACAATAGAACAAGCAAAAATGACAACAAAAAAGGTTGGATTCATTTCATGAAACTGTACACCATCTCACTGATTAAGCGATCATCAAACATCCCACATCCACACAAAAACAGTCTACATACACAGAAATGCATTATTATATGTAAATGTTTGTGTCTTTTCTATGTTCTTAAAAATGTATTGTGCTTTTCAACATGAACAGAAGATAATCTATCCGTTATCACATTCATTACAGATTTCTTGAATCTCCCTAAGGCACACTGTGATGCCCTTATATAAGGTTAAACAGGTTAGGACACTTATTTGGGGCAACTGTCTTCTGTACAAGCAATATTCCACAGTGAGGCATCATTTTACCTAACTGTATACTAAGGATTTATTTTGTGAAATTAATATCCACTTTTTTTTTCTAAAAATCTTGTCAATAAAGACACAATCAACAAATATCCATCAGTAATGATGAGTCCCAAGAATTGGTAAATACAATGCAAAGTACAAGGTGAATTCCAATGTTATCAGTGCACCTTTAAAAATCTCTTTAAAACAGGCATGGGCACAGAGGAACTATAAAAAGGCACGTTTGGTGATCTTGAAGACATCAACAGCATCATTATGATTATGTTTCCTCATTCTTTTATAATGTAAAAAGAAAAGTTTATCTCCAGTGGGGTATTTTGTATCTACTGAATGAATGCCTGTAAAGAAAAAAGTCTGTCTTTCTCTTTCCATCTAATCCCAATGCAATTCATTCTGTTTTCATTTCCCAGCATCAATTCTGACCACGAAGGTGCAAATCTGGAAATGCAGAATCACAGACGACCCTGACGTTTGCAGAATCAGAATCTTGAACCAGACTCCAAAAGGTCACTTTGCTCCAATCAGAAAGCAAATGCACACAGAGAACCAAAAAAGAATCAAGATCAACCTCTCGCTGTTGTAACATGGGATCAATACACTGGGTAGTATGAGACAGATTTAGTCAAGTGGTGTCTGTCAACCTCCCCTCAGAAAAAAGACCTCTGGTAAGAGCAGACAGACATTAAGTAACACAAAGTTAAACTCCCAAGACAGAGCTGCTCAATTAATCAGAGCTTCTAACATTGAAGACAGTCACGCACATTTGGATTACACCTCTATGTATGTACATTACATGAACATTCTTTTTGGTGTTGCATATAAAATCCGTACCATGAAAAGAAGGTGTAAAAATCATTACAACTGAATGGTCCATAAAAAGCAACACGCAAGCAAACTGAACCTCTTGTGAATAAACATCATGATGTGATGCTGTGTGTGTGTGTGTGTGTGTGTGTGTGTGTGTGTGTGTGTGTGTGTGTGTGTGTGGTGTTTATTCTAATTCCCCATCGTTGTGCAATAAATCTAACCTGATGTTTTGGCTTGTGAGATACCCAGAGATAAACAAACATGATGAAATGAAACTGAGTAGCTTGACTGAATGTGCATGCGTTAAAAACGCACAAAATGCAGAATGTCTTTGGCATTAGTGCAGCTTTGGTGATTACAAAAAATAAACTAGCTGTGTGCATGCACCATGGCTAGTTCTATTTCTTTATAGCATTTTACCATCATAGCCTTAAAGCCCTGAAATGTTATGTGTGATTGCTCATTCGCAGAATAACAAATTCTACTTTTGAGAAAAAGATACAGTTCAAAGTCGCTTGGCATAGTTATTGCATAGAATATGGTCACGGGTGTCTCCCCATCCTCCATTCTTCATGTGTGCCTTGTGCTCTACTGCTTCTGCACCATTAAGGACAAGAGATGAAGGAAATAAGGCATGCTTGGCACTCTGAAGCCCCTCCTCTGCCCTCTGTGAAGCCAATTCTGGCCTGCACTCGTCCTTCTGGTGAAGGCCACAGTCTCCTGTGTGAAGAACCCGGGAGCCCTGCGCTACAAGCACTTTGAGGGGCTTTGGTATGCATGTTCCTGACAAGTGCTGCAAAGTCCAGTCCCAGTTGTAGTCGTCATAGGTGCAGAACTCGTGGCTGCAGCCCATCAGTTTGTAGTACACCTCCCTGGAGAGGGCCATACCGATGTTGTGTTTCGTGGACATCCACCCAGTGGTCAAAACCTTATTGGACAGTTTAACAAAATCAGTCACGCCATTGTGGTTACCCAAAGCCAGCATGTCACAGTCCGGGCAGCTGTTCTTGCTGAACTCTACCATTGACTTATAGAAGTGGAAAAAGTCAGGTAAGATGTAGTTGTCCTCCTCCAGAAACACTACAAACCCACTGTAGCCCTGCATCACCTGCACTCGCTCCCACACAAAGTGCATTTTCCACCACCAGTGGTGTTTGGTTTGAGTGATGAGGGCTTCCCTGTAGTGCCCATAGGAGTCAGGGTGTTGTGCGTTGAGGCATCCTGTTTTCACAGCGTTGTCCTTGGACATGTCTCGGGGGCAGTCTCGTGGATCCTGCCCGGGAAACTCATTGGGATACAGCTGAGTGCTGAAAGGGAAATAAATTTGCAGTACCCTGCAGAAAGTTATCCCCTGCACGATCGTATTTATTTCCTCTGTAAAATAGTCATGACTGAAGATCAAAAGGAAGCTGTGAGTCTCTTTGATTTCCTTCAGCGACTTGATGAGCAGCTTGAGGTATTCAGGCCTGTTGTGGACCTGCACGACCAGCACCAGCCGAGGCTCCCCAACAAACCTGTCCGAATTCTGAATATACTGCTTGTAGTTTGCGTTGTAAACGGACTGAGACAAGTCTGACAGAGAACCAAAGTTAAACTTCACCTTTTCCTCCTCATTTCCCTCCTCATTTCCCTGAGCCACGTGATCGGTTCCACTTTCATCATTGCCAAAGAGTAATAATAAAACCATCACAGACAGAACTACGAAGAAGAGGAGCAGCAGTGGCAGCAGGTTCCTCCTGAACAGTCGAGACCTCATTTTTCTCCGGGTGGAAACAGACTTGAACGGCAGAGGGGCAGCGGCTTTGATTCACCTTTATCTTCGCTATGTGCTCGTTGGCAACGTCACTTCCTCGTGCACTGAAGATCACAGCGTCGCCAGGGACGGTCCGACGTCACGTGAGCCGCTTCTGCAACCGAATGGCAGAAGTTTGTGTTTGTGACGGCGGGTCCTCTTCCTCACTCGGACACCGTGTCATTGGAACGAGTTTCCGCGGCTGGTTCTCGGCACCTGTGGAGCACAACAGGAAGAACAGAGCGAAGTGAGAGGGTGACGTGCTGGTTTGACGTTGAAACGAAGGTCTAGTTAGCGGCAGGCTTCATTTTGGACCTGAACTCACCCGGACGAGGAGCGATGTGTCAACGCGCTCACACCAGGAAGAGGCTCCAACATCTGGGCTGAAACTTGTTGAACGCTGACGTGTACTGTGCAGCCAACGGGAGGGCGCGCGAGCTGCTGATCAGCGAATCACGGAGCCGCCTCCAGCTGCGTGACACGAGAGGGCAGCGTGAGGTGTCAACTGGAAAACTTCTTTACTTCAAAAACATGACTTATACAAAACATGGCTTATATAAAACATTACTTATATACTGCTGTGTGGTGCTTTAACCTTATAATCAATATTATTTACTTATAACACATTCAGATTTTAATCTATTTTATTATTTATCTATACATAACTTTGACTGTGTTCTGGTCAGGTGTTTATACAGCACCCAAAAACTCTTTATTTCGCCTTATAGCTCTGTTCTGTTTTTTTTATTGGTAATTTATTTTTATTTCATTTTATTATAGGTTGCACAGTTTTTATGTTGTACTTTATTTAATTCAATTTTATTTTATACTTCACTGTTTTATATTTTCGGTAATGCACCTTGACATCGGTTGACACCCGCCAATAAACCCAACAAAGTTTTTTATTTTGTATTTTATTATCCATTGCACTGTTCTTATGTTGTTCATAATTTTATTTGTTGATATTATATTGCACTGTTTTATGTTGTATTTTGTTTTATATTCAATATGTTATAAAGGAACATAGCCTGTAAATCATTAGTGAATGTATAGTAACCTTTTAGGTCTGCTAGTACAACAGGATATATAAAGCTTTGACCTATAGCTACACTGTCTTTAAATACTGTAAACTGGACAGTGGTGGAAGATAAGTAAATACTTTGACGTCCTTTACATGGGATTCTATACTTTTTTATACAACTCTGCCACATTTTAGAGGAAAATGATTGCATGTTTTAACTAACTACAATTACTGTATTCAGCTTTACTTACTTTGCAGGACATGAGAGACACATAAAGATTATATGATATAATGATTTCTCAAACATTATGTACAATTAGAGCTAAGTAACATAAACACATCACACATAGTTTTACTCAAGTAGCATTTTAAATGGAGGACATTTATTTATAATAAGTTTTTCACACTCTGGTCTTGTTACATTAACTAAGTAAGGATTATTTTTCACTGGTCCTGCCCAGGAAGTGCTCAGCTCTGAAGGTAAACCTATTTCCCTCCTGACCTTACCTCTTTCAGGTTTGACTGGCTGAATCAGATCTGCTGTTCAAGGTCTCTGCCGCTGCACACAACAAAAGGGTGAGGGATGTTATACCTGGAAAACCACAAGGCTGGAAAACCTGATACCTCTATAGAGGGGACTTTACAAGAGGCCATGGAACTAGAAACACTGGGTCTGGTATATCTGATACTGGGAAATAATTATACTTAAACAGGACATTGCATTGTTGGAGAGTTAAATTTCAGTAAAATTTTATATATATACCCTCAAACCACAAAGTACATTATCTCAAGGCACTTAAGTCAAGACCTGGAAAAAATGTAAAGAGAAACCCAACACTTCCTACCATGAGCAAACACTTGGAAACAGTGAAGAGAAAAAAAAAGATCCCCTATCTGCTCTACAATTGAGTGAGTCAGTCAAGATTACATAAAAAATGATGAAACAAAAGAGTCAGTGGATTCCTTTTTCTACTTTTTGATAGAAAGATTTTAGAGCGTACTGACATGGCTCAATTCTTCTGTCCAATCAAATATGAAATCCTTTGGGAAATCAAATGAGAATAAAACGTTGGAATAAAAGAACTAGAAAGGAAGGTCTGTTTTTGATGTATCCAGTGGAGGTAAATACCTGATAAATCAAGATACTTTTATTACCTTTTATAATCTCATGGTATTTATCATCATATTGTCCGACCCTCGAAGATACCGCAATGATTTCAGATGAGTAACAGAGAGAAGTTGCCATAGACAAACCTGCATGACCTCAGGAGTACGGTCAACCCCAGGGCTTATATGAGTGAGCAATGCTATTAGAGCGCCATATTAATCTGTTCTATCTAAACAGGACGTGTGAAGACATCGACAAGAATAGAGAAAATGACTTGAATGGAACGTTTTATTTAAACTGCAGATTCCAAATTACTTCTGACATTTACTGAAGCCTCCACGTTACTGATCAGTAGCAATGTAGAATACATGAACTATGTTGGTGAACACAAAACCTGCAGACCTATAGGTTTAAAGATTCAGCCTCAGCAATTAACAGTAAAAGCAAATTGAGCATGTGTCCACTGTAGCTCAGGAGGTAGAGCGGGTCGTTCACTAACAAGAAGGTCAGCAGTCCGATCCCTGTCTGCCCCATTCCGCTTGCTGAAGTGTCTTTGGGCTGTGCTGGAAGTGTGTGAGTGATGTGTGACAGAGAAAGTGCTGCACAGAGATGCACTGTATGAATGAGTGAGTGAATGGGTGAATGACAAAACTGTGAGTGGACATCAGGTCTAGAAAAGTGTTATATAAATTCAGAGCATTTTACTGTCTTTTAAATGGTAAGTGTGTTGATGTTTACTGAAGTACACAACCTTTTAAAATCAATCCATATTTAATCAACACTTGTTTTTTCCAAGTATAGTCACTGGGTCTAAAGTCTATCCAAGCATGCACTAGGAAAATAAGAAACAATTGTCAACATTACTACAATAAGTCCCATTGTTTCATACTACATACTTTCCTGCAAAGGAAGTGACACATAACCAAAAAGAGGGTTCTCAGAACAAGTTATTTCATATATTTTATGAAGTGAAGTAGACAAAATGTTCAATGGGTTCACTTCCTGGCTGGCTTCCATTGAAACTGCTGCACATCCTTTTCATAGGGGCGTTTTGTTGCATGTCATGTCCTGCACATTTCCTGCCTGTCCTCCTATTATGTATCATCATGAAAGGCTAAAATAGACCAGAATGTATTATCAAGTAAATTTCATTGAATGACCTGGTGTAGTGCATGTTCTGACACGTCTGTTTTGAATGTATTGTTTGTTTGGCCTGTGGTGATGCTGGATGCAGCTTTCTTTCTGAAACTGTAAAAATGACCTATGATCAACCAGATTCTCCTTTTTGCAGAGATTTTATAGTCAGTGTTTTTCATAAAATAAAACAGAATTTTCTTTATTAGTGTTCATATGTGTGGTTTATATATAAGTTTGAATGATTGACTTAACTGCAGCTATTTTTTCATACATTACATGTCAACTATTTCAGAGGTCTGCGCTAGCGACCGACACAATCATTGACTTTGTTGAGATATTGAAAAAGTGGAAGAGACTATTAACATGTGTTTTCATGACTGAGATCAGCACCTGCAACCCCTGTGAATGTCTGTGTCAGTCTAATATGATGAAGTAAAAATAATTATCAAAATGATCTGGTGTGAGTTTGCCCTATGGTTTGACCCAGTTGTTAACCACTGCTATCTGAGAACGCAGTAGAAGACATGCTGAACTAGGTTCACAGACTGCAGGCACTCTGCCCATCCCCCACTGATAGCTAGAGTACTGGTCGTTTGCTTATTCAAATTGTGTTAATATTGAACATATCACGTGTCCAAATGGCACTCAATGTGACGCTGCACTTCACTGAACCATTAACAAGACACAGGCCAAGCGAGAAGTCGATAAGATGAACAGTTCACCATTTATATGTTCCACATACAGAGAGACGTTTGTGAATTTAGTAGATAGAGTTATGTTAATCAAATCCTTCTCAATGATGAGCCAGCTTCACTGACCTCATAACCCCAATGCTGTGTTTGGAGACCTGGAGACCTCCATCTAAAAAAAGTTATATCAGCCACATCACTGTATAAAAGGTTCTCATGAATAGCCAGAAATTTGCAACCACAACGGTAAGAGGAACTTCAGATGAATTCTTAACCTGCTTTACCAAATAAAAAACAATGATTCCCTTATGTGCTAACAGAACTCAAATAAAGACAGTTTATAAAGGATTTCCTCTCATGTTTATAACATAAATCATAATGAGAGTATATGGTTATCTCTGCTGAGTGATTTCCACTGCATGTCTAAGCCTTTTCTGTGATATTCTGCTGTCTTTTGTAAAAGGACCACAGTACCTCTTGAAGGTTTGATATGTGACTCCCTATGAAAGGAACAATATTATATTATATTATATAAGTTCACTTGAGTGCTGTCGTCCTTCCTGCTGCAGCCCCACTAAACACCTTGACTATTACACAGTAAATCAGTTGTGTGTTTTTTAAATCTATAAATCTATGGAACATAATGCAACTTTAAATGAAAATGAATCTTTGTTGTCACGATGTCTGTATTTCCCAGGCTTCAGTTCTTTCCAGTCCCACTGGGTTTCTCATGTCTTGTTGTGAGCCCCTTGTGTAGCGTCATCAGGCTGCTGAGCCTCCACCAGGGAAACTTCCCACACTCCTTTGCCTTCCAGTTACTCACAACAGCCGCCAGATCCACAAGACTTTTAGCATATCTTGTACATTTATGGACTCAATCACTATTTAGTTTTTTTTTACTCCATCTTGTAAATCACATGATATTTCCTCCCCCTGCACAGATTCCAGTCAAATAAAATGCTGTTTATCAGGTTTCTGCTATTGCAAGAAGTAAAGTTCAGCTCTCATCTGTGGTCCACATGATGGGGGACAGTGAGGAGACTGTGTCACAGCTGAGCGAGCATGAAACACGTGCACAGTGGTGATTCACAGACACAAATGGGGTGTGACACATTCTGTGGGGTGTCTTCACCATTCAAGAGAATGTACAATGTTTAAACACAAACACATACACACACACACGTATAGAAGTGCAGTAGGGACCAAGTTAGATCGTGTCTGTTTCAGTTTGGTTTCAGTCTGTGTTGATAGTCTGCAAATAGTACAGTGTGTGATATGTAAGAATCCTAAGTCTCCAGATCCAGTTGCAGCCAGTTGTTTTCATTGTTCAAACATCAATGATGCCTGCGACTGATATCAGCAACTGATGACATCACTTATAGGTTGTCAGCAAGAACCAAAAAATAAACTTATTGGCCTTAAGTATGCTTCATTTTACAAAATCCACTTACCCCCTGTTCCTGCTATAAGATGCAGCTTGCACTTCTTGTTCTGCCTCTCCAGCTGGGGTCTCAAAAGAACTCTGTGTTTCTTCTCCTCCTTTTAAATAGTGAAAATTGTTTATAGCATCTAAGGAGCATAAGATGCTACAACCGTCCGTGTTTGTACAGCAACACGCTACATGACATTCTTGCAGGATGTACTGGGTCATCTTCCACCAACACTCAAACGGTAAGCCCTAAGCAGTGATTGAGTGTGTCTGGTGCATTTACTCCCTCAGCAGGTTCATGCTTCTTCTTGATGCTTCCAGCTGGAGTGCTGGAGCTGACTCACCTAAATGGAATGAGGGGAGTGTGAATATTGAAATTATCAACCACACCTATGCCATGACACAGTAGACTGTGTGCTGTACTTTTCACTTTGACGTGTGTTTTTTTATGGATTTACTGAACTGATATGTGTGATAAGTGTTTTAAATATAGGAGAGAATCTTGTTTATCTGTTTTTGTAGCTTGGTTAGAATGAGTCAGGCAGCCACTTGAGTTTCATTCTTTCTTCTATTTAACACTTGTGTGACATATTAATGACCATTCCTCTGCTTGAGATGATGGTGAACAATGTTCCGTTTTTTTTATTTTAGTTTTTAGAGGCATACATTTGGATCGGTAAATCTCCGTCATGAGGATCAGCTCACAGCCCTGCTGAGAATCACATTTCAAAAGGCTCCGTGTTTATGCACTGATCATTATAATATAATCTCATGCTTATTTTTACTTTTGTCTTCTCTCACTAATCACAGTTTAATTATTCTCAGATCAGTTCAGTGGAAAATGTTACCGCACTCCATCTTACTTCCACATGTTGATTATATCTGACTGAAGAAATATGCCAGAATTCTTCAGCTCTTTCTCCCTCCAACTTATCCTGACGCGACAGAAGACATGATATAAAAGCTTTGTATCTTTCACTTCATATAAAACTGTGAACTGCATTTATTGTGAGAAGCTGTCTGGATAAAACATGTAAATTACAAGCAGACAAACACCATTAACTGAGGAAGTGGACATGAGTCACACGCTCCAAATGAATGAGTCATCCATTTGCAGTTTTTTATTGTAGCCACTAGATGGTAGCAGTCTAGTACAGAACACTTGATCATTCCATCATGTACCTTTCATCTATTTGTTGACCAGAGATAAGACAGTTCACCCATTATTTACTCACCACTATGCCAATGAAGGGGTGGGTGAAGTGTTTGTCTCAGGGGTCAACAGTGTTTCGGCCAAAGTAACCTCTTCTTCAGACTTAATAAAACAACAGAAAACAAACACCACATGCCTCCATACTGCTCGTGTGGTGGCATCCAAGTGACCACAAGCCCCGAAATTCATATTCAACTCGAAATTTGTCTCAAAGATATTGGTAGCTCTTATCACAGAAAAGTGTTTATATTTTCAGTAAGCTTGGTTTGAATTTGTTATTTGATGCCACAACAACAGGGTGAAATTCCATGACAGCTGAGACTGACTCTCAATTGTTCGAGCATGTGTAACAACACACCCAGCTCCATTCCCCCAGTCGCTGCTATGCAGAGTCCAAATCACGTCTTCGCTGCAAGATGGCAGCATTCATATTCGTTATATTTAGGCTTCATTCCTGGACATTGGCAGGAAGTGGAGACACATCATCCATCTTTATGTACTGTCCTTCGTTATTGTGTCCACATTTGGACACTGGCAGTTCGCCCGCTGCACAAAGGCAAGGATACTAAAAAAGACTGAAGGTCCCTGTGTGCCTCTAATACATTCCTCACACAACAGCTTTTTCCAGTCTGGAACTCTGGAGCAGTCTCATCCAACAAGCCCAGAACAAATATTTTTCCTTGTGAGTTGCAGGTGGCTGCATTTCAAGAGGCTCAGCATGAGGCCAACATTTAAAAAAATATATCTGGAGGGGCACAGACAATACCAATGGCTCTACAGTACATCATCAATATATTTCTAATGCACAGAGAACCCTCTATCTGTATACTGCATGTTTAAAAAGTACACTATGTTCTCACACGCAACAAGAGACTGGAGCTCAACAGTTGATGGCAGTTAAGTGAGGAAATGAGCCATTGGTCATGGGTTAGACTCAAAATGCTATTTTATAAGTCATGCCTTTGTTTTATGATTATCTAAAATAAATGGTTTCATTCATGTGAATACAATTTCAGCTAATTTTCTGCTTTGATCTGTGGTGTATTTTTTGTCAAAAGCACAATCCCCCACCATGTGTTTGCGCAGTGAAACTACGGTATAGACAGTTTAGTCAGGGGTGTGCCCCCAGTTGATGGCCTCTAGCTTTTGCTTCCATAAAAGAAAAGAAAACGGCCATGATTTACATGAAGCTGGGTTTGGAGGGTAAACACTCACATTTGTATAAGATGAACAAAATGGTTCCCTCTGCCGAGGAGTTTATGGGTTTTTGTCCACATTTGATTGTTAGTCAGCAAGATTACACAAAATGTACAATTATCAGATATAGGTTTATTTGTAGCTTTTTTCTAGATATATTGTAAGTACAATGAAATACAGTGTCCTTATTTTTATCTTTTAATATTAGCTGCCAAAGTAGCTGCCAAACAAATCCAATCCCATGTTTGTTTGAGTAGATTTTTGTTTCCTTCATATTACAGCTGCGGCATTTATAAACTACATTTCATTCAAATACAGGGAAATACGCAAAACAGTCTGGAAGAGTTTTATTGTAGATCTACAGAGGTAGTGGGCTTCAGACATCCTCTTCATGTCCAGTCTGAGCAAAAGACAGTTCTGCAATTCAGCTCCAAGCCTCACCTGCAAAATGTCACTGAAAGAACTTTAGAGAGATGTAAAACAAAAAAAGATAAACATGACTACAAAAAGACCCCCAAAAATAACTAAAAGGGAGATTAAAAAACAACCACAAATAGACACATTACAACTAATAAGAGATGCAAAACAATATAAAGTGACACAAAATTACTTCAGATTTGAAAAACAAGTACAAGGTGACCAACAAGAGAAGCAAAACAACTACAAAAAGGCACAAAATGCCACAAGAGACTCATTAGAACAAATAGGAGAGACAAAATCACTGTGTATATGCAAAACAACTACAGTGCAACACAATTTCAAAATAGATACACCAAATGCAAACAATAAAAGAAAATAACATTTGTTCAAAATGAGAAGCAAAACCACTACAAAGTGAGAAAATTGATCTGACCAGGAGACAAAATGACTACGAAGAAGCAGTAAAGAAATTCAACTCATGCAGGTGTCTTGTCTTGTATAAGCAGAAGGAGTGAGGGTCTTGCATGTCTGTGTCCAGGGGTCAGGTATAAACAAGGATTACGTAGTTGGGATTACCTTCTTCAGAAAGCTTCCTTCTGAGCCACAGATGATGTCATACGGGTGGTGCTCCTCATGATGCGTAAACCAATATCCATTTGTACATTTAGTGGATTATCCCTTCATGTTACCCCTTTGCCACATGTAAGTGTGGTTTACCATTTGACATTGTTGAAATCCTCCACATGTGCATCATGCTGGGCGGAATAAGGACAGTGTGACCGAAAACCCAGGATGTGTTTACAATTTTGCGTGTGTTTCACTTGACTTTCCTGAAGGAGGCAGCTGAAAAGACTCTCTTTAGACGCACTGTTGTATTTGAGGATTTCAAACCTTTGGTCGAATGTATATTGCAGCTGTATGTAAACACGTTCACCAGAAAAAACTGTTCCCACATCTGGAGGAAAAATGGTGACTGAGAAGGCTTCCTCTCACAGGCCGTTCCAAAATAAGAAATCATTCTGTTAAGACAGCCTGTTTGAGCAATGTGCATTTTCAACAGTCTTAGAAGAGTTACCATACATCCTCCACATTGTTTAAGACACAGGCCTCTGTAATTGTTGCAATAAGCACTCAGGTATACTGGACGTATGCCCACATGAACAAGAGAACACTTATCCTGCTGCACATGTTTCCTTCTGCTGCAGAGAGAAATTTGACCACCCGACTGAAATAAACTTCAGAGGGACAAACGAAGAAACAACAGGATGTGTTTTTGGAAATCATTTTTGGATTATGTACTTGTGTTGGCCTCTGTGTGCAGAACCAATTAAAGCACAAATTCTCCCTCACCATGTGTGGAGCCGACTGTTTTCTTTTACTCCTCCGGCACAAAGTCTGAGTATCTTAACTTCACAGCTGCACATAATGTGCTACTGCGAATTATAGTATGAAAACCTATTAACTCCCTTACATGTTGAGTTCATGCTCTGTATGAACATTTTGAATATTACATAATAAATTCCTTAATTTTGCATAAATGATCACATCGTGATTTCAACACAAACTAAGACGAAATGCCTCTTTAAACAGTTGTGGATACGACTATAGCAAGTCAGAGCTAGATTTACCAAGGTAAAGACATTATTGTGTGTCTAGGTCAAGCATTCTACACAACACAAAAATTCTAAACTTCACATCATAAGAACAGTTTTTTTCTCCGACTGCTGCCGGCCTCATCAGCAAGGACTGGAGGCCCCAATGCACTGCATAAATGTTAAAACCCCCCCTGTGACTGTGAAATCAGAGCTCTCTGTGGCCAGTAACACATCAAATTGTAAATATCTATGGTTCATATTTCACATATGTTTTTTCTAGTGTTTATACATTTTTTAGACTGTTTCCTATTTATATACTTTTATTTTTTATGCTTGCACAAACGCACCACATCTAATTCATTGTACATGTAAATCTACTTGGCAATAATCCCAGACTCCGACTGCTCTGAAGCCAGTGATCTATTCCTGTTTCTCTATGTCCTCTGGCTGGTTTGTTGGGAAAGGAAGTTATAATTCCCTTCATGCTGCTCAGAGAAGTAAGGAAAAGGGGCGTTCAAGTCAACAAGAGTAGCAAATACAGAAACCTTTTATTAAACTATTACCCACTTCTAATGACAAATCTATAATAAAAGCAGACAAATCCAAAATAAAGATTCAAGGAAACAGGCTTCCTGCAGTTTCTGTTTTGGTAAAACCAACTGTGCCCCATAGTTTATATATTTTAAGTGATATGTGTGAATCAAATGATAGATTTGCTGTTTTCTGATTTATATCATTGTGAATTAAACATCTTTTGGGTTTGAACACAAGCTTGAGCGCAGACAATTCCACCTAGGAAAACGATTGTTACTTAGAAGCCTCATGAATCTATAAATCTGAGTGTGGTGATATACGTAAAGATGTTTGTTGCAGTCAGCGGATCTGTATTGACCTGGATGGGAGGCTTTAAAATTAATGAAAATGGTTCCATTTCTGATTGATTGTTGGCTATTATTTTCATTTTATTTCCATGGTTACAAATCCAATTAAGTAGTTATTTGCATAACATGTTTCTTTGCTGGGTGCATGGTGGTGATAGATGCTAAAGTTACTCATTATCGGAAAAGGATGAGCCAGGCCTAGTATGGTCACTGTATAGAATCTGAAGCAACATGAATGAAGAAATTAAGTTTGATGCTGAATCTGCAACATTTCTCTGTTAATCTTAATGTTGGCTATGCAGCAGTAGCAATACATAGCTCATTTAATAGAAGAACTAGATTCAGGATTTAACAATTGAAGTCAGGACTGACTCACTTTACTAGTAGTTAGTTATTATGCAATAAAGAATAATCCAGAATTTCAGTTATATCCAGGAATTTTCTTTACACATTTTCTTATTACATTTTTTAAATATGCTTTACAGTCATATCAGAATGTGCAACAATTACATGATGAGTTTCTACACACCAGTAGATTTCCATTTTAAATGTAATAATGCTTTTAAATGTATTTCCTTCTCATACACATGCTGTACAGTACGTGCATGTATGGTGTAGTATGTTGAGGTCAGTAAAGGTCGACAGTAATTTCTGTTTCATTTGCTAATTTTTGTGCTTTAAAGCTCATATGTCAAGTTCTGCTCCAGCAACAGCCACAGGTGTTCCTGTTTTCTGATTTTTCCATTTGAATGGAAGATGAAAAGTCTTCTTCTTCTCTTGGCAGGAAAAAACCTGAAAGTTTTTCTCCAGCTTACACAACATCAACACACATTACACAGATGATACAAATGTCATAATGTCATAATTTTTTTTCCCCTCGAGGACAGGATCTTTTCTGTTGAACCCAGAATGAACACATTCCTGTGTGCTCCAGATGAAGCAGATCACCAATACATCCGGGGCGAGGTTGCGAAATTACTTTGGTCTCAATAATCAAACACCCATAAACCAACATTACAGCAGGCAACCATGTGTAAAGCTGTAGAATTGCTGATGCACAAATCATCGATGAAAAAAGAAATATAATTGATTTGACAATGGGATGATTGCTGCTGCTCAGTAGCGGGTTTACAAAGTTTACTTTCGTATCAATAGAAGACAATCAGAACATGTGTATGAGTTTATTAATACATTTATCATTTAAACAGGGGTCACCATATTTAAAACTAGTTGAGTTATGGATGCATTTAATTAAATAATTTTCATATTCAAGCAAGTTTGATATCTTTTCAGTGATTTAAGACATTGATTTTCCATCATGATTCATAGTTCAAGGCAGCATCCAGAAAGAAGATCCAGCCGCCAGTTTTCTTCTCTCTTTTTACTTGTTTTACTGAGGTAGAGACTTTTTCTACAAAAACTAAACAATGAATCCCAGCCTCATGTTGTGTTTTTGGGGTGGTGCTGTTCGCAGTTCATCATATTTGACCAATTCTTTCCACAAGTTGGTTTATAAAAAGATTTGTTCAAAAGCAGCTGATGGATGTGTCAGACACTGGAGGATAACAATGTAGCAACATTCACAGAGGAGTTTCCCTGCTTTAACTCTGCATGTGCCTCCCTGTGCTTACATCAGAACTGTTTGCACTGCAGAGTTAAGTTACAATCTGAGACCAGGGCTGAGGAGCATGAGGAAGAAAAGGAGGAGAGTGAGGTTTTCAGTTTATTTGTAAAGTGAGAGGAGTTATTTGGTTAGCAGGGGAGGGTCATTTAAGTTTTAATAAGCACAAATGTATATTCCAGGCTTCCCTTGTAAGTTGATTGCAATGCCTTCGTGACCACCTCTGTTGGTCAGACTCAATTTTGGTCTGTTGGTCTGGAAAGTGCAGAGGCTGAAAGGTCAGAAGGTCCAGTGAAACCGGCCTTAGTTTTAGAGATTGCTTTTTTGACTCTAAACTAATTGTTACTTAAGTAATTAGCTGGTTTTATAGTCCAGAACTTTACAGTTTGGGTATTTTAGTCTCGCCAGCATCATTCACAGATACAGAGAGAATCTGGTTTCTTTACAAAGAAAAAAAGCTGCAAGAAATCAGCTGTACACGACCTGTCTAGCAATGAACTTCTGAGAGACAAACTTAGCAGCTAGTTGCAGAACATTTAGTATTTAGCACCTTAAAGAGTCAGATATTTCCCTCAGGAGTTGTGTCCACAATTTAAAAGAGCGCTAATGTTCTCGGAGTCTGCTTTATGTAAAAATGACTAACTTAGTAAGATGAGAGCGTGGCTGTGTTGTCTTTACAGACGGTCGGTTGCACTGCCCCCAAGTGGAATTTTTTTTTTTTTCATTTCGTTTTCTGCAATAGCTGTTATTGATTTACATGCTCAGTAAGATGCTCCAAAACCTGACGTGTTCACCACAGTATGACTTCGTGTTGAGGGTGGATCCACAGTCCACTTTTGCTTTTCAAATATTTGTGGTTGTTGTAATTGTTAACAGTTGGTCCTGATGTTTTAGAGGATTTGCTTAAAGTAGAAACTGAATGAATGTTTGTTTGGAGCCGGCTCTCCGCATACAGATCAGTTGACATAACAACCAGGGGAATTAAAAATTAACTGAAGCACTGGAACGTGTTTTTGACCAGTCCCACCGGTAGAAACGGCCAATTGTCCAAATAATGAAAACATCCCTTGCATGGTTGCCTGATAATAACACTGATGACCTCATCGTGCTGAAACCCACAACAGTGCAGCTCAGCCCTGCAGGGGCTAAAAGCAGTTGGTTTCATTCAGCAAAAAAAACGAACTAACTGCAAACATCACATACCATTGGGATTATCCAGTAATCCAGTATCGCAGACAGTAAGTGTGTGTAAATGAGAATCAAGTAAATGAGACCGATTTTCTGCTCAGTATTTAAAAATTTCTGTTTCAGGATCAGGGTCATTTGTGCATATGTTCAGCCTACACAAGTCTAGTTATGTATTTTAGCGGCTGTATCGCAAATCTCCTCCTATATCAGTGCACTGTATAAATTGTCCATCGTTTTTATGGTTGTCTTATTTGTGGGGGGAACATTTCTGCAATTCAATTTGTTGAAAAATTCCAACAAGTGAATAGATGAATGTTTGGGGAATAAACATGGCTGCAGTATGAGGTCCCAGTTCACTGTTTGCACCGTTTGTTGCACGTCTTTCCCCTTTTCTCTCTTTTATGAGACTAAAGGAACTAAAAGTCAGAATAGTTTGGCCTCTGCTTCTTCGATTTCTTCACACTTTATTATGTCTCTATTTTAAGTTCCTATTCTTCATGGAAGAACACTACAAAATATTACTAGAACGACCCCTTGAACTTTTATATAAGAAATGTTGTGAAGTAAATCCCTAACAGCTAATGCTTCAGGGTGGACACTTGTCACTTGACAATTAGTACAAGGAGATCCAGTGTAGAAAAAAGCTGGATTGAGCCACGCAGCGAGCGGCCGGGCCAGTTGTACTTTGTGCCAGGGTCACGACATGGGATGGTGAGAAGTAAGTAAAAGCAGATGAGGGCACGCTAGACATGTGGGAATGCCTGGTTTGACCCCCTGGCTTATCTTTCATGACAGGAAATAAGAGAAGGTGTGTGTATATTTGTGTATGTGTGTGTGTGTGTGTGTGTGTGTGTGTTGTGTGTGTGTGTGTGTGTGTGTGTGTGTGTTCATTGGAAGTGTTATGCTTGCTTATCTGTGTGCATGTGTGTAGGCGTGATCTGCAGGGATCAGCAGAGGAAGTGCTGCTGTGTTTCTCTTATCAGACTCAGAAATGTAAGATGTAAGTGAGTTGTTTCCAGTCAATTTATACTGATATTAATTCTTTTTTATTTCAATAATATACTCTCTTGTCGTGCATAAAAAAACGTTCTTATTGCAAACTTTCTTTTGTTAAAAATAACACAGAAGACCTCACACATCCTGCTCCAGAGATTCCTCTGATCCCTCACTGATGGATTTCAAAACCGAACAACTGTGAATTTAGGGTCATTTCCAAGCCTGTGTGTGTCAAAAACAACTGATATATTATTCAGCCTGAAGACTCCTAACACGACTGCCAAGAATATGCTGATCACTGCTGACTGTGCAGGAGGGGGATCAGCTAAGGAGGCAAACCTTTGCTTTTTTCTGAAATCTCTCATGATTTCAGCTTCCAAATGCCTCCCCTCTGAATTCCTCTTTCTTCGGTAAGCGAAGACAATTCAGTTCAATTCAATTTTATTTGTATAGAGCCAAATCACAACATACATTATCTTAAGGCACTTTACATAGCAAGGTTGAAATTTTACACTATAGAGAAATCCAACCATTCACACAACAAGCAAACACTTGGCAACTGTTGAGAGGGGAAAAAAACAAGCCATTTTAATGTGGAGAAACCTCGGGCATCTGCCCCGACCAGTTTGGGGTGAGCTGAGAAAAATGGAGGAGAGAGGAGAGAGAGGAGGGTTGGAAAGAGAGGAGTGAATAATAAATCTTTTCAGTTCTATGATTCAAAGCTGACTTACTACAGGGTGTCTCCCTTTACTGCTGCCAAACTGCAGTGTTTTTGAGCATTATAGTGTCTGCGATGGCGATTGATATTGAGTCCGACAGACTGCTAACAGCTTTATACAAGCAGATAGTGTTCACCAAGAGGCATGTCCTGAATCCACCCTGTAAATTAGGCTTAACAAAGATTCTCCTGGTTCAAAACAAAGTGCTGAGAAGGCTTTTATAAGTGTATATGAATTAGGGAGCTTATATTTTGAGGATGGTGTGCTTCATGGTCTAAGCGGCATTTGTTGGTATGGTGAAAAGGCACAGTGGTGAGATGGGACATGTGTAACAGAAGCTCCACATCTGGTTTCAGGCCTCTTGGATCACACTGAGTGGATACGGCCCAGTGCTAAAGCTACGAGTGTTCTCCTGATCTGAGGCAGAGGGATGTTGAACTGTGAGTCACAGAGGGGAGGAATGTTTGATGGCTAATAGAGTGTGATTGGTGGAGGGGCAGGAGGAGGAGAGGGAGACTAAAGTTTTGACCTACATAATAATCACCAGGTTATTGATCACACACACACACACACTGACACACACACACACACAAACAAACACACAAGTCCATTGTATTTGATATTATTATTATTATTATTATTATTACTATTACTATAGTTATTAGTATAGCAGTAGGCGTTAAGCAGGATCATTCCAACAGCAATAGAGAAGAGCGAGAGAGACGAGACGAGAAAGCACAAAACGAGAGGGAAGATGCTGAGATAGTTTGAGGCAATTAAACCAAATTTACAGCCTTTTTAATAATAATGACCCAGTATATAAAAATACTGAAGATGAACACTGGAAGTTTTGAATCTCATGGCAAGCAGAAGGGTTAAATGGGAATTATAATGGGATCCGATCAGACGGCAGAGAGGAAAACTTGAGAGGATGAACTGTCTGTTCTTCCTGTTACTGGGAGGCTACAAACCATCGGCAGGATCTGAACTCTGTGGACTGGAAGAGCTCCTGAAAATCATTCCTGGTCATGCAAGCATAGCCAAAATGTAGGAATGCTTAAAGTTATTACAAAGTGTGGTCGGGGATTAATTATCTCTCCGTGAATAATTGTGTTGGGTTATATGACAGCGGGACGGAGACTGGAATGTTACAGAGATTAGATAGAATTCATTTACAGGAATTAAAGTTTGTTTTACCCACTGTCTAATTGAATTACAGAAATGATACAAGCTTTGTGGGTGCAATTCATTCTAAAAATGTGGAGAGATTTTTCACATTAAGCTGGTTGTTTTCATCTGAGCACTGAACACTTTTCTCAGCCTCCTCCTGAATCCAAAGACTGGATTTTAAAGTATGCACGTTCCTCTACTCTGTATGAAACATGCAATACATTCAAGGCCAGATTTCAGCAATGTAAAATATGCTGTGATGTTATTCCACAAGGCTGGGTTTTATATGGTCTTTTAAAATGTGCAAGGCCGGGTGAAACCCCTCTTCTGCATGGAGTAATACTCTGCCTGTTGCATAACTAGGGACAGTAGAATTGGCACATTAACAATAACAGCATCGATTGTGCTGGGGTTCCTCTGGTTCGTTCCTATTAGTCAGGTCTCACACTGTCGGCCCACACCTCATAAAATTACACTGTAGGATGAATACTGACAGAGATTCCTCATATGGTTTGAATCAGATGAGGTTTAGTTGTGAGTAATGTTGGATCATAAAGATCATGTGTATCACTGTAACTGAGTGTAATTCATTTCACAGTGGTTGTCAGGTCACCCCGAGAAACAGAGACACAACACAGCATCCTTCTGAAAGAAAGAAAAACTTGGAGAGGACTGGTTTGCTTGTCAAATGGGTGTTTACAGCAAAATTGAGCTTCCTTTCTATTTTATTCCTCATGTTCCCTTTTCTCTTCTTTCTCATCATGTCAGAGCGATACCACAGCTGCGGCTGAATGTTCAGTAAATCATTGAAAATAAACATACAACAGCAGGAAAGATTGAATACAAATTTACTTGAGCGTTCTAGAAATTGGCCTATTTTTATATACACTAACGCCACATGCACGCAGTGACCCGGCCACTGGTCACGCTCCAGTCAAGGTCTAATTTGGGTTAAGCTGTTTACATGAATCTCTGTCTTCATGCACTTGACCGCCACTGCATCGGAAAAATGAATTAGTAAAATGTTCCCGTCCTCAGTCACACTGTGGTCATCGTGTCAGGAGTTTAACATCTGTCTCTCCAAGATACCTGACTACATGCCTGTAAATGTAACCACTTTTTCCTATGTCAACACACAATAAAAGGTATCCTCACAGCTTTTTCTTTCAAATCCACGACAAACACTATCACATAATATCTGTCATGATATGACTCTAAAGTGACTTTTTGAACTCTTATCATATCCTGTTTTATTTTGGATATTTTGTCCTTGTGCGGCTGTTGTTTTTTTTCCTGTCTTTGTCGAGTGTTCCCACATTTATCATTGTTTACTCTGCCCTGGTGTGTTTAACATTGGTCTTATAAGGGTCCCTGCCTTCCTTGTAGTCGTGTGGTTTCATCCGTTCATGCTGCTTTACTGTTCTTGGAGTTGATTTCTCTCTTTGCATCTACCTATAATGGAATTATTTCATAAATGGTCTTTTATATACGTGCCTGCCTTCAGCCTGTGTCTGCTTTTTAGGTCCTGAAATCTTTACGTTACACAAGTTGCGGCTGGTGATATAAAGTTTATTGGGGGGCTCAGTGTTGCCAATCATGTAGCCTTCATCGAGCTGCTGAGCAATGCTAAGCCTGCCGCAAAAATGTCACCTCATTGTGTTGTCTAAGCGACTGTGGCAACTTTCATGCCGTTTGCATTTTTCAGAGAGATGTTTTAGGTCTCACACCCATGTTGTTGTCCACAGTACCTCAGTGTCGACACTTTAAATCAGCAAACAGGGAAAGCGGTAAAAGACATTACTTATTACTGACACCACATCCAGTTAGCCAACTCTGTTTCTCCTAACAAGAGAGGGAGAAGCCCCAGGTGTTAGCTCGTCCTCATCCCTTGCCAGCTGCTGAATTAGTAAATCGGGTCAGTCCCAGGATGTTTTTGTTAAGAATTTACCGGATTTGCCGCAGTTCCCCTTGAAGTCGACATATCTTTGCCAGTCAGCTCACAGCAGAAGTAACTCAGTGGAGGCGGATCTACCTGAGAAGGCGCCAACGGTCGACCGATTACATTAGATTAAAAAAAACATGAATCAATACCTATTGGCTGTTAATAAAAGTGGGAAAATCTGCAACAACCAATTATATAGCAGCCGCAGGTCCTGTGGTTGCCAAAAGTTTAAAGGGATAGTTCACCGAAAAATGAACATTCTCTCTACTTGCCACTATGCCGTTGGAGGGGTGGGTGAAGTGTTTGAGTCCACAAAACACTTTAGGAGTTTCAGGGGTAAACAACTTCTTCAGACATAATAAAACAAAAAACCTAGCATGCCTCGATACTGCTCGTGTGGTGGCATCCAAGCCCCGACATTCATATTCATCTCGAAACAATGTCATTTACACCATGTTTTTAGCCTAAATGTCCACTACTGAAAGTAGCGATGCTAGCGGACGTAGCCACACGATGGTGTGCCAGAGGGTACGTGAACGCACTGAAGAGGAAGCTAACAGAGGACATTTAGGCTAAAAACATGGTGTAAATGAAGTTGTTTCGAGTCAAATATGAATGCCGGGGCTTGCGGACACTTGGATGACACCACACGAGCAGTATAGAGGAATTTTATGTTTTTTCAGTTGTTTTATTAAGTCTGAAGAAGAGGACCCCATTGACTTCAATTGTATTGGATTTAGCTGCAACACTGTTTACCTCTGAGACTCCTAAAGTGTTTTGTGGACTCAAACACTTCACCCACCCCTCCATGGCATAGTGATGAGTAGATGATGAGTGAATTTAAATTTTTTGGGTGAAATATCACTTTAAGGACCCACATTCACTCTCATTTGGCCGACTCCCCACACCAGGAAGTATATGTACTTAGACAGAAATGAACAATACACAATTAGAAAACAATTTCTATTGAATGCTCACAGGCGCTTACGGTCTACCAGGTGCATTGTACGAGTACTGTCATACTTTTACGTCAAGTTTCATGGAAATCTGTTCAATAGCTTTTGTCCTGTCAACAAACAAAAAAGCAGCTAAATGGACAGGGGAGGAAACATAACCTCCTTAGCAGAGGTAACAACAGTCTGCTGTCTCTGCTGGAGATAATGCAGACCAGACGGATGACAGTGAACCAAAACAGAAAAGTTGCCGGCAATAAAACCAAAACAATTCACTTAAAAAAATGCTAAAACAGTATTTAAAGGTCGGGGGAACTGTACAGACGGCTTCATTGCTGCGATTAACCAGTAATTGAATGTGTTTGTCTTCTGTTAAAATTTCAGGATCTCACTTTGGACATTGTCAGTAGTTTTAAAAGGGAAACAAGAACAACTTCTCATTCTACAACAAAATAGATTGTGGTAAATAAGGTTAGGGAATAGTTGTGGGAGGCAGGACATGAACCCAGTCTTCACTGTGAGAGTGAAGCATTTTACGTGAGAACATGAGCTTAGACAAGGAGGAGTTTTAGAACTAAAACGAATTTGCTATATTCACCTAATAAAATCTAATTATACTGAATGAAGCAGTCTTTAAACTGCTTCTTCTTTAAACCCTGTGAATAACTGTGGACACAAAATATATATTGTACGTATCACATTCTCGTGTGGGCATGTCAATTAGCGTGCAGGTTACTGTGCAGTAGAACATGCAAACCATGTTCACTCTGTTTTAGCTGTCAATAGGAGACTAACACTGAGTTTACGTATCAGGCTACTGATGTTTGGGTTTTATGGTCCAGACATGAACAAAGACATTTAGAAATTTATCACAGCCAAGTCACGCTACTGAGATGTAGTTTCAAAAGAAATTTTAAAAAGTTTTCCTAAGTCTGGCCTGTGACTGGGCTCTTTGTTTGTGGATGGACTGAATCATGTCTGCCGCAGCTTCACACTGGTCCAGAGAGCGATCAGAGTCATTTCCAAAGCTGTGGCGTCACGGGAAGTTTTATAAGAAGACTCACCATGCCAATTAACCAAACCCTGTTCTTTGGAAGCAGCTTGTGAGACTTCTTTCCTTTGCAATGATTGCTGTTTTATTTTGTGATTTGCATTATGGAGAGCTTGAAGTCTTAAAGAAACCTGTGAAAAAACAATAAGATCCGCCTGTGCTGTTTCGGTAGCAGTGGAACTAAATCATAAATCACCGTACACTAGCTCTGCAGAACATCCGCACATGGTGGAGAAGAAAAAACTGGCACTACAGCAAGCTATTGTCGTACTGGATTTATGACCCCGTATTTTAGTGGTGTATTTTATTATAATGAATAATAATGCAATTAAACTATTTCCAAAGTGACATGAACAAACAGCGCTGCCAAAGGGGATGTGTGGACAAAGACACACTTTCCTCTCACATCATTGCTTGATAAAAATCATTTCCAAGGAATGTATGTTAGCAGGCCTGTGAGACCTCACCTAGGGAGGGTTGATTTTCCTGACCTTCGATATGTTGACTAACGAACGTTGAAAAACTATTGTCACTTTTTGTGCAACAAAAGCTGGCACACGCTTAAATAAAGGCTCAAGGCCACAAAGGCACAAAGGGTGGAACCAGAACCTCAAAATACTCATGTACAGGTCACACAGGTAATTTTTCAATGGCTGTATTTGAACAATCATCAAGAGTGATGACATGTAACAGCAAAATAAAAGTGCTTTTCACTCTGACCCATGGAAATGAATTGTGTGCTGGGATCAACAGGGGATGGCATTTGTTTTGTGTCAGCTCAGGAGTAAAATGACAGGAAGTCATTATTTAATATGACTTTCGTAGGTTTTTATATTGGCAGAAACACAGTGTTCTTACAAACGTCTTACTGTTACTCAAATGGGAAGGTCTGATTTCCCATCTTCTTTACGTTCAGGATTACGACCGTTCCCATTAAATTTTAAAGTCACATTCTATATACTCCCACAGTTAAATTATAAGCAAGTGAAGTGTTGTTAATCAAAAAAAGACTTTCATACTTTCAGGGGACTGCAACAACTTGCAAAGCTGTAGACCAGGAGACCAGAAAGTGGCTCGCGCCTTGACTGTCAGCTGACCACTGCACAGAGCCGGGTGATGTCTGGTGCTGGACAACAAATGGGAAAATAGTGTCATCTTACAACTGAGGCAGTAACACGAACATTAAATGACCCTTTAATGTGGTTTTCAAACTCTAATTAATGACAATGTGGGAATGAAATGTGTTTTTATGATATGTAGTTTATTATTTTTTTCACAGAAGTTTAGTCAAAATGGGTGTATCAAATTGACCTCAAATAATGAGGAAATCAACTAAACGTCCAAAACCTGGCTCAAGACAAAATAAAGTAAAAAAATAAGATATACATCAATATACTATTGATATATTATATTATACTATTAATATACAATAAGTACAAGCAGACAAACTAGCAAGGCTACTGAAAATTAGCCCACACTAACCTTTACATCTCAGTTTAGTATGTGTTTGCAGTTGTGTGTGTCACGTTGTTCTAATACAGTGGTGGCTGGTGATACAAATTATTGAGTGTTAGGGGGACAAGGAGATTGAAGCCGGTGCATTGTACAAGTAAAATATTATTATACAATTAAATTATGTTATGTTATTAATATGTTTATATAGGCTTTTTTGTCTCAGGATGTTGGAGTGGGCGACGCCTCAGCGCTCCGTTTTAACAAGCAGCCATTGTTCTAATGTTGTAATATAGTGTTTTTCCCAGTTATTCTGCTTCCTTGTTTTAGTTTCCATTGTATTTAATAATTTTTTTTACGAAGAACAGGTATAAAATACTTAAGTTGACAACACACAAATATTTGAAATAGTTGTGTCAATACAACTTGTTAACTTTATTTTCATCAACTTTAAATTATTAGTTTTTTACCGATAGAAGTTATCTTTTTAAGTTTGCAAACATATTTTTAAGTTGATTTATTGGTAGTTAAATACCAATACAAAATGAGGCTCTCTTATCAGAAGTACACAAAAATATTTCCAAACTGTAACTTGGTGACAAATTTAACTGTCTTGTGCTTGCTGCCAGTAGATTGGTTTCCCAAGACATGTTTTCCACGAAGGAAGAAGCTCCACAACTAATATTATAGATTGATTTTCTTGATTCCAGGGTCATGCATTTCCCTTGTGGCAAATTTTTTCAGCATTATTTCTGAAGTGGAAAATTTATAATTTGGGGAAGAAATAAGGAATGGCCCTTTACTTTTCTGTGGGAGTGACTCAGCTTCCTGTGAGTAGTGCGTCCCGGAAATCATGATGGAGTTCATGACGTCCAATCTTCTTTCTGTCTGAATTACTAACAAATCATTGTTATTCTTTGTATCACAGCCAATCTGACGTAGGAACTGCACACTCACACACTCACAGACACACATGCTACCTATTCATGCTCAGCGGTAGTCCTCAATATCTCTCCACATGCAGACTCGACCAGCATTTACTGACACAGTGATCCAGGCCAGACAGAAACAGCAGGTCATGGATGACGCCAAGGCGATGAGAGTAACGCCGTCACACAAGGGACTTTCTTCTTCCCAGAGATTTCTTCTTTTCGGGCTGCTAACTCAGATACGACTCACTGTCCAGGACGTCATTGGCAGAACACAACGCACGTTGCATTGGAGCTGAACCCTGGAAAGAAAGTGCTGTGGTCACATTCTGAGTTACATTCAGGGAGACCATCACTAACTGCTTATAATAATAAGTAGTTCCATAATAACTATGAGCTTTACTGTATGACTCTCAGATCAAAGACTTTTGATTTGACGTCCGACTGGCATTAATCAATAAATGTCATATAAACCACAAACACCCGTAACATTCTTTGTGATGTCAGAATTTTGATTTGTTGAATTTTGCAACATGATTTGGAGCATTTGAGTGTCACAGTTTCCAATGAGTTGTTACAAGACTTTTGATTTGACGTCCGACTGGCATTAATCATTCAATGTCATATAAACCACAAACACCCGTAACGTTCTTTGTGATGTCAGAATTTCGATTTTTGGATTTTGCAACATGATTTGGAACGTTTGAGTGTCACAGTTTCCAATGAGTTGTTACAAGACTTTTGATTTGACGTCCGACTGGCAATAATCATTCAATGTCATATAAACCACAAACACCCGTAACGTTCTTTGTGATGTCAGAATTTCGATTTTTGGATTTTGCAACATGATTTGGAACATTTGAGTGTCACAGTTTCCAAGGTCAACATGGGAGTTTCAACAGATTTAGGCATATTCAGTTTAATACAATACATGATTTTTATTAAAGCATTAAAAACCTTAAAGGACAAAAAAATGGTATCTTCATAACTTACTGTAATAACTGTTGTATTAAATAATATCAATTATAATCATAGTGTTGATATCCTCCCAGTGTCCAGGAATGAAGCCAAAATATCCTGGACGCTGCCATCTTGCGCAGATGACCTCATTTGGAGCCAAAGTCTGCGCATTAATGATCAGGGACGGTGCTACGGTCATGTTACCTCATGACCGTAGCACCGTAACATGCGCTTGAATAAATGCGGGTCAGCCTCAGCTATCAATCATGACATTTCAACCCATTTTTTGGTTATAATAACTACCTGAAAGAACAAAAATCCACCTGCCTGTGCTCTCATAGCGAATGACTGGAGTCTCCTGCCTAAGACACCACCACCGCCACCTGCAGCAGTGAACCTGGGTTAGCCTGTTTGAAATGTTATCGATGGTATTAACTGCCTTAGTAATAACAGTAGGATGATTTTAACACTAACCCAGCAATTGACTGCACTGCCTGCACTTCATCTGATATGTTAAGTACTGGACTGGTGCGCATAGGACAATAGGGCTCCCCAGAAAGCCACTGTGTAATTCGAACCCTGGTGCCGATCTTGTGTTTTGGGGGTGTAGCTTTAACTGGAGGGTCTGATGGGAGAGGATGGGATAAATGTGTTGTATTTTTTCAAAGTGTAGCCTGCTCTTGCTAGTTTTTCCAGGATTACCAACCCTAGCTTTATTACAACACTGTAAATTAATTAATACATGCACAACCAATCTATTTTCATTTGTATTTTCTATTTTTGTTTCTGGAAGTAAAACCAGCAGCTGTTCTTACACTTTAGACTCCTGATTGATGACATGAAAGAAAGGGTTGGACTTGACGTACAAATATTAACAACAGTGAGTGCATGCAGCTGCCACATGTGCTTCTTCTATTTAAACAAAGACATGATTACATTTTTTAATAAAATGTATCTCTGAGCTTGTTTAGATTGATATGTTTCCTGTTCCTAAAATATATTTGTATTCAAATGAGACTGCCAAACTCACTTGTCATTAAAAGTCGCAACAGGGATCTTGTCATAGTTTAGCTTTCACTAAGCCAAAGTATCTCTAGCACCACCTGGTGGCTGTCTGAAGTATAGGTCAAAAAGTCTGCTTCCTCCACGTTAATGGTTGGGACTTGGACCAAACAAAAAATTCAAAGAGCACGTCAAAAGAATTTTTTCTCAAAGCTGATTTCTGTCATTTAAGGTAGTTCTCATCACACAGACTTACAGTATGTTTGTTAGCCGGTAAGTTTGTTTTTTATTCGTTATTTTATTAGTTATTTGAAGCTATGAAATCAGGGCAATTTGACTCTGTAATAACAGGGTAAAACATCATGATTTAAAGTTGAATGACTGTAAAGTTGAGACAAACTTGCGATTGATCTTGCACGTGTATCAGCGGGACCTTGCTACAGCTGCTCCACAACACGATCACATCTGTACAGACTCTGGCAAGAGATAGAGCAGCTTTCATATCCTGGTTGTTTTTGCTTAATTTCTGGATAGTGGGAGGAAATGGAGACTTGTCATTCATCTTTATATACAGTCTGTGATTTAAACATACAAAAAAGTGAAAGATAGTTTTTGATTTGTTTTCAGTAATCCATCCATCGTCAGTGTTTGTTTGAGTCTTGAATATTGTCAATTTATGCCATTTATATAGTCAAGCTTCCTGCAGGCTTAACATGTCTGCCTTCTTTTTCTTTACGGATTTCTTTGCTGATCATGTTGTTACTGTTCCTGCTACATTTTGCAGCATTATTCCTTCCTTCTACTGTTCCTGCAGTGAGGTTACAAAATAAAGCACAAGTCATAATTTGTTCGATATACTTTATCAGTTGGCCCTTCCTCTGTTCATATGCTTTGTAGTGTATATACCATTAACGTTTCCAAACAGCTACTTCAGCCTCCTGTAGCCGTAAGATAGACATGAGAACAAAAGTCGAAGGAAACACAACCAGGAGCCACTGTGTTTACCAGACAGGAGCGCAGGCCAAGACAAGGAGCTTATATTAAAACAAATGCCAAGTATTTCCAGAGGATAGAGCTCATCAAATGGCTCAATAGTTGGCAAGCAGCAAAGGAACCGAAGGTCTAAATAACATGGCAGCCTGTAACACATTATTAGTGTTACATAATTTTTGGTCCAACCTCATAGCGTGGATACGGACACAACAGGCAGCTGTTTTAAATCGAAACACACTGGAAACCTAAAGTAACCGACCTGCTCCACCCACAACGCTGGACATATAAAATTAGCAACTAGCCGCTGCACACAGTGATGCAAGTAGCAGCTAAACAGCTAAACAGATATTGGTAGAGACCAATAACAGAGCTGAAAGGAGAGTAAATATTGGATCATTATTATATTGCAATCATCAAGTGGTAGGAACATGACTCAAATGAATGCTCAATGTGGAAATGGGGAATTATTTGCTTCACGTTAGCTCCACAGCTAAAAAGGTAAAAGAACCGATATTAAGGTCACATCTTGTTTCTGTTACACCCAGGTGGACCAAAACATCTGTAACAGCAGGTTTTAAAATATAGATTGGAACTTAAATTAACAACTGGTTTCTTTAAGTGAGTGTTAAGAGTAAAGAACAATAAAATAAACATGACTCAGCAGAATATTTGGATTTGGCTGTATTTGGAAATGATTACTGAAGACTTTGTCTTGGGAAGTTAAATCCCACATAATAACAGTTATAAATGGGTATTAGCAGGAGAAATGCTGCCTTGGGGAATGCTAGATCCGGAGCTTTTTTTGTGTTGAATGGAATAAGGAGAGAACCGCCAAGAGAAAAACTTTACCCAGCGGCTATAATTTTCACAGGAATTTTCCAAGGGAGTATACAAAATTGATCAGCTCTCAAGTCCTGCACAGTATCATTCATGTGTCAAACCTTATGGTCAGACAATGATCCAATGGGCCTCTGTACCCTCACTATCACATTGTGCCACTGCCAACATGACTTCATAATTGTCCCCGAATGATATCAGTCCTTTAAGGGTGTTTCAGCCGCACAACTCTCTGCTTTACCTCACTCTGCTGCAACAAAGCCAAAACAAGATTTCCATTTCATTTTATCCACTGAACCTGGCACAATGTTTATACAAGAATACTCCCATTTTATCAGCCTGAAACACAAACAGTGCCAGAATAAGAAAAGAGTACAATGGTTTGTCATGTTGTCTCGCAACCCACTTATTATTCTTCCACAAATATGTTCATGCTGCATAGACCATTAACTAGTACCCCTGTAATATCATTAAAAAAAAACTTTTGGTACTAAGATGGGACATAAAGTATTTTTATATCCATCTATCCCTTATCTATACTACTTATCCTTTGAGGGTCGTGACGGAGGAGTTGGAGCAAATCCCAGCAGACATTGGGCGAGAGGTGGGGCACGGCCTGGACAGCTCACCAGAATATCGCAGGGCCAACATAAAGAGACAAACAATCTTTCCTTCACATTCCCATCTATGGTCAATTTTAATCTTCAATGTCGCAGGACTGTGGGAGGAAGCTGGAGTACCCAGAGCAAATGGAGAACAGACTGAAAGTGGGATTCAAACCATCTTGGTGTGAGGGGACCACTGTATCACTGTGCTGACCATGTTTAATGATTTCTCTGTTGATAAATATTATGATAATTTATTAAGTCTTATAATCATAAGTGGACACTTCACAAGCTCTACCTTAGTGTTAAAGTTTGAGTTATAAAATGTGTAAAGGTCTGTGGAGAACCGTTCACTTCCATTATGTTCACTTACATATAGAAAAAGTTCGATATTGAGAGTTCAGTTTCAAAACTTGAATTCTGAGTAATGAAGTCTTTCAAACCTGGAAGTTCCAACCATACGTCTCAGAACATTACATTTCATTTAGCTGACGCTTTTATCCAAAGCAACTTACATTTAATGCATTCAACATCTATGAGGGGCATGGGCAGGGATCTGAGCCGCCGACCTTCTGGTTAGAAGACAACTGCTCTAGTCAGCCACAGCCGACCAAACCATTTTGCACCCTGTAAAGACATAATTGTTCAAACACCAGTTATCATATTCAACCCTTGTTATTACATGATTAGATGATTAATTTGACTCATATTAACATGTGAGTGATAACACAAAAGCAACATGTTTGTAAGCTCAAAGTCACATTTGTAATGGATGGCAAGTGTATAAAGGCTTTGTTCTCAATCTCAACATTCAGTTAGTTTCAACAGTGTTTTGGCTGTTCACTCCTCAGATGTGTCCAGCTGGAAGGAAACAAGTTTCCAAACAGGGACTGTTTTCTTGCCATGAGCAAAATATACATACAACATGCTCCGTGACTACATATAGGTCAGAGCATTAGGGAGAAATTTTGGTTACACAGGGGCTTTATGGGGAGGCCTTGCTGTGTGGGAAAACCATGGTCTCAGACTCTCAAACAGGTCAGACTGCCGAGTTTGACCCCCGCCAAGTGCTCATGGTCGCAAGATGAAATTACAAAACCCTCCCAGGGAGCTGTTTCCCGCAGGTTGTTGATCTCCAGCTATGACTTTTGGGAACTGGTTGTGAGACTAATCCATGCAGATGGGTCATTTCCCGTTCAAAGACATCAATTTAGTTGAGCTGTCATACCAGACCTATACGTACAATATGACCATATGTGATGCAGCAAAGCCATGGAGACAAGACCACAGGATGTGCGGGAATAGTTGTCCTGCATGTGGACATGAACACGGCCTGTTGATCCTTTGAAGTCAAGCAAAGTTCATATGAATTTCGGTCGATTAACTCAAAACAGTCAGTCCCACAATTTCCCACACACACATGCAAACATTTATTGACAGATGCTTCCATGTGTCTGCTGTACAAAACTGTAATTTGGAATATCCCTCTGCAGATATTCATATGTCCACATACTGTATATGCACATACACATATATCATGGATTATGATTACAAGAAGATAGTACATTTTTTTTATGTGCTCTTTTAAATGCAACATCTGTTGCACTTCCATCCTGGGAGAGGGATCCCTCATGGATCTCTTTGAGGTTGCTATGATTTTTTCCCTCCTAAAAGGATGATTTTTTTGGGGGGGGGGTGGTTTCCTTTCTCTAGTCGAGGGTTAAAGGCAGTGGATGTCGCACTTTGTGATTTGATTTGATATATGCACATATCTAAGCATGGGACTAGGACTGAACACCAGGAGGTTAAAGGCTACACAGGCGGCTGTGCTGTATAACAAGAGTCCAAATAAAAGTGTTTAAATAATTTGGATAAACAGCAGATTTGTTTAAACCTCATACTGCACTCTGACCACTTGTTTTGCCTTGGAACTAAAGCAAAGCACCATGAAAACAATCTAGTCCTCAGTTGTTATCACAGGCCTGTGTTGACTTTTCTCTTCCTGTCTGTAGAACAAAAGGTGCGTAAAGAGTCAGATATTCAATGTGTGTGTGCACTAGTGTCTTCATAGCAGGGAAAGGGGAAACAGCCATACAAGTTTTAATATGGTAATAATCCCATGTACCAACTAGGCCTAATATTTGCTTCACTGTGTTTACTGCAGTCTCCAAGCCTACAGCGTTCAATACATTCAAAAAAATTCACCCCTCTTCCTGCCCCCTTTACACTCTTCCCCCTCTGTCCTTTTACACACGTTTTAAATAGCTCCATCTCCACTAGGACTGTGCCAAATTGTTTTAAAAATACTATTATCCAACCCTTTTTAAATAAACCCGGGCTCAACTCCATTGATTTTAACAATTTTAGACCCATCTCTAAACTTCCCTTTTTCGCAAAAGTCCTGGAGAAGATCGTTGCAAATCAACTTTAAGCTTTTATATCACAAAACTCATAGTTTGAATCCCTTCAGTCTGGTTTTAGAGCCCACCACAGCACCGAAACTGCCCTTCTGAAAGTAACTTGCTTTTAGCTGCTGACGCTGGACGCCCCTCCATTTGAATACTCCTGGATCTTAGTGCGGCATTGAATACAGTCAATCACACCATCCCCTTGTCCCGTTTAGAGGAGTGGGTGGGCATCAGTGGTACGGCCCTGAAATGGCTTAAATCTTATCTCACAGACAGGACTTTCTGTGTCAGCATTGGGGAAGCTAGGTCCTCCTCCTCTAAGCTGCATAGTGGGGTTCCTCAGGGCTCAGTGCTCGGTCCGATTCTGTTCCTCATCTACATGTTACCACTTGGTCACCTCATAAGATCTCACAACATCAGTTTTCATTTTTATGCTGTTGTGCAATAATGCATCAAACGTGATACCATAAAATGGTGTGCCTTTCGGCATTAAATAAATTTGGTTATCAAAATAAAATATTGAATATTAATATTAAAAATATTAATATTAAATAATAACTTTAATTGATTAAACTTACCTCGGGGCACCACCCTTCAAAGGAAGGGAAAAGATAGCCAATTTATTGATAAAGTCTCATAAAAGTACTAACTACAAATTTGGAACTCTGATTAACAATTAAATGAATAACTATAACCAAAATTACCATATAGATAGTTAGCTAAGTTGAAGGATATAGAGTTCTTGACAGTGTAGAGGTTGGCAAAATTCACTTATGCAACATTAATGAAAAAACCTTTGTGAAAGAAAAACATTTATTATGAAGATAATAAAGTATAAAAACACAAATTACTAACGGTGTACTTAATATATAAAGATGTGTATGTGAGTATGCGTGTGTGTGTCTGTGTGAGTGAGCGTGCTTCCAAAATGGCGGCTGGCCACTCCAAAGATAACGGCCCCCCCCTTTGGAATGTTTACGACTTGTAGCGGGGGGCAGAGAGATGGTCGCTGAGATATGCGGGTGTGTGTGTTGGTGCCAAATTAAGAAAGTTACCAGATGCATGCAAGGAAAGACTGAAGAGCATAACTCACATTATCTTTCAAATAACTCGTAACCAAAATATCACAGCAACACAAATCAAACTTAGAAACATCACAAGGAATCGAATAAACAGTCTTTGCTTAGCCTAGTATAATTATTAAGCCCAGTTGTGTTACCCGCCCATGGAAAGGGAAAAAAGGTTGATGTGCTGTTCGTCCAGTGAAGTCGTCTTGCTGGGTTGCGGCTCCTGTCTTTGTGGTTCTGCTGTGCGATGCAGCTCAGTTGCTGTTCGAAGTTCTCAGGCAGGACCTCGCGTCGCTGCTTGAAGGTTGGTAGAGCTTGGATTGGGAGGAGGTTTCCTTGGTGAGGTGAGCTACGAGCTGCACCTCTCCAACATTTGAAGTTGGTTGAGCAGCTAGAGAGGTGACCTACTTTCTGAGAGTTGAGTTGAGTTGAAAGAGTGAGCTGGACAGCCACCCTTCTCCTCTGAGAGGGTTTGTGGAAAGAGATGAGTCGAAAAGAGGAAGAAGAGGGGGAGAACTAGCCTTATATTGGCTTGGTGACCTCATGGGTCATGGGGCCCAGAGTGACCAATAGTGGTTGAAACTTGTGTCTCCAGTCGATTTTCACACCTGTGTGACGTTGAGGCACCCTGGGAGACTGAGTTCTGGAGGCTCTGGTTTTCTCCAGAACAAAGGACATGCGGCCTTAGGCTTTTGACTATACATGTAGGCCGAACTGTAGTTCACAAATACCAGGTCCCAACAATGCAGGTGACACTCAAGTCTACTTCAGTTGTAACTCCAATAACCTAAATTAAATCTCTTCACTTCTAAACTGTTTCACAGCTATTCAAAACTGGATGGCACATAATTTCCTTCAACTGAACCAAAACGAGACAGAAATACAAACACAAACATGCTAGGTCTTTACTCCGATCTCATTACTCCTACCTTTGTCTGTGCCAAAAACCTAGATACAGTCATTCATGCATTTATATCAACATGGTTAGATTATTGCAACTCCCTTTTTCCATCTGCAGTACAAAATCTCTCACTTCAGCTCATCATAAATGCAGCCTCCAGGATTTTAACAGATACCCGAAAACGTGAACATATCACACCCATTCTTGTGTCTTTGCACTGGCTCCCTGTTAGATTTAGAGAGGATTTTTAAATTTTACTTAGCACTTTTTAAGCCCTGAATGGTCTGGCTCCAGGCTACATTGCTGACCTTTTAACAACATATATACCGTCACAAGCCCTGAGATCCTCAAATGCTGCCCTCCTGGTTGTTCCAAAGTCCAGGCTTATACATAAAGGTGACTGAGCATCAGGATGGCGGAATGTATCACCTCGTTTAAGTCTCTTTTTAAAACGCACTTTTATAGACCAGCCTTCCTGTGATCCTCTCTTAATGTTTTATTTATGTACTTATTTATTTTGCTCTCTTTATATGTTTTTGCTTGTTATACTGCTCTATTGATACTGTTGTTGTGATTACACTTTTATGATTCCTGTTGTTTTTATCATGTAAAGCACCTTGTATACCTTGTTTTGGAAAGGTGCTATATAAATAAAGTTTATTATTATTATTATTATTATTATTATTATTTAATAATGATGTCATTTATATCATATGATTATGGACTACTTGCTAATCTAAAGAATACATACGATTATGTCTCTAATGTTATTGGTTGTAGTTAATGCATTACTACACTATATGACTATTCTGTCTTCATAGTGATGTCTTGGTGATATCCTTCCTATATGATGATAAATGTGTTTTCAATCTATATAAGCTTCGTGTCATGTCTATAGTCCTAAATTTAGCAAACATTTAAATGCATTTTTGTACTATGTATGACATCATACCTGACTTCTTTGTAACTTCTTCATGACATCTGTAATGACCCATTGAGAGGTTTGTTTATTTATTTATTTTGGTCTGATGGCGACACACCCACCTGAGAGACGGAGGAGTGCAACTGCAGCTGACGGCGTGTGGTGACCCCACAAACCACTGTTCAAGACATGGCAAACCGACTGTTTTCCACAACGCTACTTCACCATGCACAGGGACACTTACCGACCACTTATGATTGAAACCACACGACAGCGTCTGAGATGGCTGAGCTGCGTGACTAAGGGGGACGCCCAACAGTGTGAGTAATCCATAATCTCCCTAGTCAGATAGTCTGCCAGCACACACAGTATGTAAGTGAGGTATATCATTCAAGTAAACTGCATACACTTCAGGACTGAATTACATGTTACCAGGTGAACGTGAAGGAGCTAGCGATGAGTATAGGCCTACCTTTTAATAATAGTAAACCAAATCTGTTCGTCTTATGTCTACAACATTACTTTTGACTTCATGACAGAGAATCATTTTGTGTCCAATAGAAGCTGTAGATTGTCTCTCTACTATTTACTGAGATATCTTGGAAAATGTGTTTGTCAGACCATGTTTTTGTTTACCTTGATCTTGAAATTTGACTCATCAGCTCCAAAAGTGCATCATCCAAAGTAATTACCAAAGATGGTCAAACAAAAAGTCTATCCACGTGTTGTTGAGTTATTTTGTACACACACACGAACAGGGAGCAAAACAATACCCTAATTTCTATGGTGACAAGCAGGGTAATAAAATGTGTGCATGTGTGTGTGTGTGAGAAAGGGAGTGAGAGACTGGAGCAGCTACCTTAGAAAGGTCCAGGGTGTTCTTCTTACTGGGGTCACAGGAAGTTCAGAATATTTCTGTCAGTGTGCCAACGTGGCCTCCTCTGGGGGGGGAGGGGTCGTATTTTCTCCAGAAGTAGAGAGAAGGGGTGTTCCTGTCCATTGCTCCATGCATCCATCAATTACCAGGCAGCAGCGTCCAGGTGGGACTGGGAACAGTGAAGAGGAAAGCTGAGAGGAAATGCTGGTGTTACTGGGCTTTGTAACGAGGCACAGGGGGCACTGAGTTTGTGGCACTGCAAACACAATGAAGACGATATTTCGTGCATCAATCTGTCAAAGTCTGCATGTTTGGACATTGGTTGTAAAACACAGAGCTACTGTCATCCTGTTTTTAGAGGTGCTTTGCTGAGACCATTTAGTATTATTACTTTCCTGCACAAAAACACAGTTTGATGTCAGTTTTGCAGAACAGCAGCGACTGCTGCTTTTTAGTTAAAAGTGCAGCATGTGTGAAAAAACATTGACATTCCTCCATTATTAAGTTGCTGCTGTGAACATGCATGCAAACCTGTTTAAAACCAAAACAAGGAGCCATGCTTCATACTGTTGAGCTGAAGGGAAGTGACGGCGGTACAGCTGATAATTATCAGTTCATCACCAAGAGTGACCGTGTTCACAATACATATAGTGTTTTTATTCATTTTGAATATCAACATGGAGATTAGTGCAGCTTTACTGATCTGATTTAGAGAATGGGACTACAAGCAGATGAGGTACGGTGTGTTTACCTCCATGTCTGTGATCAAAACATTGAACAAATTATCTGTGACATGCTAAACGTGAGTTTAACCAGCACAAACTGAGAGGAGAAAGAGTCATTAAGTGTTGCTGTGTAAGGGGCTGTCCATACTCTCTGTGTTTTGTGTCCGCTGAGTTACGTACTCGTTCTGGTCACACATACATGCCCACAGTTCCATTCATCAGATAGCTTCATCATCAGTGCTGGTGTGTGTTTGTCATCACATTAGATCAGTCCAAAATTTACAGTGTGTGTAAAATGTTTCAGTATGTTGCAGAGCACGTGTTTAACAGTGTGTTCACTCACTCTCTTCCTTTCTGATGTAAACACACATTAGAAACGGTCTAAACAGGAAAGAGTCAATAAAGTCAACTGTCTCAAAAAAAGCACAGACTGGGAATAATCTGGCTGTGTGAGATGACGCCGGTGGATTCTGGCGATTCACTGGGGCATGAAGAGAGGATCTCCAAAGATTCCAGGCAACAGAGAAGAGTAGTGGATGCTCTGACCTGACAGAGTTAAGCATCCAGCTATCTGCCCTCTATGCTTCATCTACAAAACCAAAAGAGAAATATCATCCAACTCAGGCAGCCTCAGGCCCTGTGTGTGTTCGGGAAGTCTGACAAACAGCAGAGGCTAAAGAGGACACAGGAGGAATGAGGTATTAATCAATTACTGTACGCTCTACTAAACTCAATTCAGGAGCTGCATCCTTCAAAGGATGTGTTCCACCTGGCCTACGAAGACTGCTGCCTTTGCGGGCTGCGTAGACCACGTTCTTCACCCCACTAGCCTCAGCAGATGCGATGGACAGATGGTTCAGCAAACACTTACCTAGGGTTGTTTTAAAAGTGTCTGCCATTTCCCAACAGTTTCTAACAAAACCTTTTTGGATTGTTCTATGTAACAAACCATAGTAAATCTATACTTATTTTCTAGGAAATAATCGCTGACAGTTAGTGAACAGCTGGTAAACTCATATTGTGGGTAAAGAAACCAATATTCCTCTCATGAGTTTGTGGAAACCAAAAATGACAGCAGGTACTCCAGGAGAATGGAAGTAGAGGTGCCGCAGCAAAATGTTAATTGCCATTTAAACTACATCACAAATGCATATTACAAATGTCTGCTTTCTCTTAGCACCCCCAACTCTGACTGACTTCCAGTGCTCCTGATTGGACTTACATTGCATGAGATGATAATATAGCTATGTGTTTACAATTAGTGCTGCCATCTAGTGGTTCGTGGAACCAAGTAATGCAGCTTTAAGTTTAGACAACTTCAGGTTTGGTTGATTTTGGATTTAGGGCTGAAACCAAACAAATCCAAGGCAACATGTTGTAAAAAATTATAATAACTGTAATTATTTACTCACAGTCACACTTACAAATATTTTAGGTCCTTATCTTATTATTTATTACAATCCCTTAGAAGGAAAACCCAAGTCACATATTTTCATCCAATAATTTCCTGTGTTCAGTGTAAAATATCTTCCATATCCTCTGGTAGAGCTTCTGCTCCAAAGAACACAGTGTCCCTCAGTGTCAGTCAAACGAGACAGAAGAATTATATCCACATTCCTAGATGTATTCTGTTTCACCAGTTTAATTAACTGTGAATGTACAAATAATTTCCTTTTGATTATTAGTATACTACAAATATAAATTAATTCATAGTTTGTTATTTTACTCCTGTTTTTCTTTTTTTTCTTTGTGCGTCAGTTATCAAACAGAGTCAATCGGGTGAAAACAATGACATTAAAGATGACAAAGTTGGAATATGGTTTGCTTTTTTAACCTGAAGTCTTGTGATATCACGCAGGAGTCCCCAGGGGGCATTTCCTGCCATTGAGGCAGTGGACCTACCTTTCCACCCCTGCACCTCAACACAGGACATGATTTACACTGTTAATATTTATCTGTGTGTCTCAGATGGTGAAACACAATATCCTCAGAGCAAGTTCCTGGAAGGTCAGCGAGGGTCAGAGAAGGAAAGCAAGACTCTGCCAAATTTCATAACGGTGACTGGCTGAGATTTAATGACGGCCAAAATATTTACTGAAACATGTGATCATACAGTACATCGCTCCAATGATAGGTGTCATTAGGATGAGATGGGATCCCTGGTTGAGCTGCTGGGGTGAGCTATAAAAGCAGGGAATTCTGTATTAAGAAGACTGCCTTTGTGTGTGTGTGTGTGTGTCTTTTTTATCATAGATTATATATAAAGTTGGACAGCATGACAACTCCCAAAAGTGAGGCCAAAGTGTCTTGATCACCTGATGGCTAGCTGCCGGTCAAGAGGGTTTCTGTTCTTTAAGATAGTTCTTATCACACTGATGTATGTTCAAGTCTTAATTTTTAACTTTGGTTTAAATATCTTATATGATGCTATAAAAAATGGTTGAAATATCAGGTTTGACAGCTGAGACTGATTCGCAATTGGTCAAGCGAATAGACCTCAATACCAAGTGGAGACGTGTTGTACTTCCGTATACACAGTGTATGGTGTTCACATTAAACCCACAATCTGCAGTGTGTGTGTGTGTGTGTGGCGAAGTAACATCTCTATTCCTTTCATCCTCATCCAGGACATGGAAACACCTCCCTTTTCCTTCTCGGCTATTGACAGCTCTCTCCCAGTCTCTGTGGTCCGTGGCTGTATCTAAACTGCCATGAAACGTTACTGTAGGTTGGCGGTTATGTAAAAAAAAATGTTTTGCTTGTTGGAGCCGACAGGGTCCATGCTGTTGTGGATGTAGAGGGTCAGGTAGACGCTCAGTGAGGGGAATTTGCTGTGGAAAAATCTCATCAAGTACAGAAACAAATTTTGAGGTAGAGATAATCTCAGTGAGCCTAATAGTTGTTATTAATAATGCTCCAGTGTGTTGAATTAAGGGGGAACTATTGTCAAAAAGTAAGTATAATATTGATAATATATATTTTTTTCATATATAACCACCTGAAACTAAAGCTGTTTTCAGACATGAACTCGGGAGAATGTCTGGAGAATTGGGTCCGGACTTACCCTGGAGTTTTACTTTCACACATGAACAACGCGCAAAGAGATTCTCCGCTGAGACACAAATCTGCGGAGCGGTCAGAGGGGTGCGGCAGCATGCAGGAGGCAGGACGTAACAGATTCATTCCACTGAGGAAATCCAGTGTTTCTGTTTACAGTGCATCAACACCCCACGCCCGTATTAACAACGCCCGAGATTGTATAAAAGTGAATGGCAGAAAGTTGGTGGCATTCAGGCTCATTTGGGGGATTCCGACCATGCAGTCTCCTGTGCATAGCCGATTATATAACTCAAGGGAGTAACCACATTGTTGTTGCTGTGAATCATCCGTTCTCAGGGGCCCCCTTCTTAGGTCGGGCCCCAGGCAACTGCTTGCTTTGCCTACCCTGTTGCAAAGCCCCTGCCTGGATGTCTAAAATAATTTCAGCAACTTACTTCTTTACAGAAAAGCACACGTGGCTTCACAAAAATTCAACTCAACCAGTGAAAAGAAAACAAGAAACATTTTTGTGATGTCATCCACACCACTTCCTGCCGTCTCTATCAATAAGGGCTCGTAAATACAGTATAAAAGCCCAGCTCACAGTCGTACTGTTCTATTTTTTTACATTTGTATATGTTACATGATATGGGAGTGTTTTCCTTGTTACTTCAACACTGTCGGAGTGGTTTTTTTACGATTTAATTTCTTCCACATGGTATCATTGAGGACACAGAGGTTTTGTCGAAAAAACACTTGTTGCACATGAATTAAAATTGTTTTCATCCATGATTTCAATATTTTAGCATGAACAGGCAAATAAACTATTATTGTTGGCCGAGTTCATATTATAATACTCTGCTTCATTTAATAAAATAATGAAGCAGCACTGGCATAAGTTTGAAAAAACAGCCACACAGAATGAATCAGCAGCAGGTCCATCGTGTTATTATGCAGACATGTTATTTCAAACAGACATTTTCAACTATTTCTTTTGCACAACATTATTTAAATGAACATTTTAAGATGCCTGTCATGTTTTGAAGTAATAACTTTTTAAACACCATCATTTCACTATAATGTTTTGATGAGTCTTGATGATGGAAACAAACCTTCAGAATCATCAGAAGAGTTGAATAGCTCCAACTTTATTATTATTTAGTAATGCATCAGCACCAGTCACTTTGAGAGCAACAGCAGGGTTCAGGTTTAATACTCAGAATACCTCTCTCATATATCTATGGATTATGTCTTTAGGTTTCCAATGTTTTATTATGCTAACTCTATACTGCAACTGACTGGGCTACACAGAGATCTTTGTTTGATTACTTATATGTAAAGAGTAATACTCTCTGGATGTAGCTGACCTTCCACCTTTCACTCAGGGTATAATGCAGCTCTAAAATACTGTCAGTCACGTACATCATGTTTTATACTACTACTACGCCCAGTAAAGCCCCAATGGAAGGCACCCAGGAGACATCCTGACTAGATGCCTGAACCACCTCCACTGACGTGAAGATTCAACAGTTCTACCCCGAGGTCCTTCCAGATGTCCTCACCCTATCTCTAAGGCTTAGCCCAGAAACCTGATACAGAAAATGTATTTTGGCTGCAGGTATTTGCAACCTCAATCTTTCAGTCACTAAACAGAGCTTGTGACCATAGGTGAGGGTTAGAGCCTAGATCAAACATAGACCGGTAAAGTGAAAGCTTTGACCGGTAGCTCAGCTCCTTCACCACAACAGTCCAATGCAACTCACTCCCAACCTAGAGAGAGCAATCCACCATTTTCCAACAGAGAGCCATGGCCTCGGACCTGGAGGAAGTTGTTTGTTTTTTAATGTTCACAAAGTTTAGGGAAACGACAATGGTGTACAATGAAAGCCAAATATTTAATCTATCAAATATTTTCATTTCATGTCTATATCTGCTTCAGAGGCTGAGCAAATTTTTTTGTAAACGCGGTTAAATCTGTCAGCTCTTCAGAAATACAACTTTTCATACAACTCTATTTGTAGAGTGGGTTTATATTTGGTGCCTCAGGTCTCAATGGATTAAAACACTCTATTAATATTTACCATGATATCTTCTACAAATGCATGGGGTTACAAATAATAATTTTGTAACTTGTACAAGCATGGCAAAGAATCATTGAACAGGCAAGGGGGCCCCACTGAGACTGCCCAGACCTTTGAGTTACGCCCCTGCAGTAGAGGGAGCAAATATTACTCATCGGCCTTTGACGTCTTTTTACTGCACTTCACCGATATGATAAAGAAGGGGACCTTAACATTTGACCCTCAGTTGGACGTATTTAGCCTTTCACAGGGAGCAGGAAACCGTCAAAGCCCACATAGTGTTGGTCAGGCAAGGCGTAATGGATCTTACAAATTTAAACAGAAAATTAAGCAATGTCACAAATATCCAACTAAAAACATAGCTGCACTGAGAATGTTGTTAGTGGCACTGATACCAAACCTTGTTCAAGTGCATCACATGGTTTCACTGTGAAAACACATTGAAAGCGACAACTGGAAAGAACAGTGTTTGATTTAGAAGAATGAAAACAGTCTTCAGGAACGTCTTCAACGTCCTACAGAGTAAACTCAGCGAGGCCATTAAAGTTAGACATCAGAGAAAAACATGTACTGAGGCTGAGCGGCCTGGTTTTTGTCACTGAGCTGATTTTGTGTTACCGTTACACAGAAGTGTGTGTCACTGCTTTGGATTAAATCCGTCATCTATGCCATCCAGTGGTGGGCGTCCTGGCAAAGGTTATAATCTAAAAATCAAACATTCACTACCCAAATAAAAACAATGAACTGATTATTTTGTTTCTGCAGCACGAACAAAGCTCACATCCCCTCCACCGCATCCCATTGCACCACACCCCTTTCATAGGGGAAATGCGGAGGCACTGAGTCTAACACCTCTGTGAATTATCTACAGTTCTCACTGTTTCATGAACGTCTGTAATCACAGTGATAAGTCTGTTTTCTGATCTCTACGTATAAAAAGTTAGCTTAGTTACAGCTACATAGTAACGTCTTTATGATTCTACCTTACCCTACACAAACATGTGCTTCTGAGTCACTCTGTGTCACTTTGGGAGGGAATCAGTCGGATGTGATCAAATTCCTTCAAACCTACTCAACCCAGACTCCACCTGGAAATCCATCAGCTCAAGGAATGAGAACATACAAATCCACTTTACATAATGTGATTGTCATGTTTTGCCCCTGCGGCTATAGGACGTCCGTCCAGCTCCCTTGTTTCGACTTCCTCCTCTACGTCCAGTCACTTCCCCCCCTGAGGAAAGTGGAAGGCAGCTCTCTTCCTCCTCTGCCGTGCTAATGAAGAGAAGACATTGAACAATTTAGGAAGAGCTATGATTGATATAGACTTACCATAAGTCAGACAATTGACTTTCTACCTCTGTAGCTATTATTGTGCCTTAAGGAAGTCTGTCTACTCCGAGAATCTGTGAGTCAGTGCCTGCTCCTGGAGACTTGTTTCTATTATAAGATAAGTCTCTAATCAACAATTTTCAACAGGCTGTTGATTTATACTTAATAATTTACATAAGTACAGTTGGTACAGAATATAGCAGCAAGATCTCTTACAAAAAGCGTAGAGAACACATCACACCAGTCCTATCCGAACAACACTGCCTTAAATCATCCGCTTTTAATTTCATAAATTAAACCCTGACTCTGCTCCGAGACCCCCGAGAACAGAGAATCATATGCTGTTTCGTGAACCAGTGGCTCATTTTAAAACAGCAATTAAAAGTCACCTGTATGGCATTTTTATAGTTTTTAATTTCTATGTGTTTTTATTTTATTGTTATTCTTTTATCTGATTTATTTTATTGCATTGCTGAGTATGATCTATTATTTTTATTAGAATTATTTTACCATCTGTACACAGTATTATTTACAATATTATATAGATTTACCTGTGATGATACACTGGGCTCTGCCTCAAAGACATTTTTCTCCTTTAGCTTTATCCAGAGCCGCACTTTTTAAGCATTACAATGTGACATGATGACATTATGGAAAGTGTAAAATTAATATATAATCAGCTTAAAATACTGAAAGAACTTTGACAGAAATGTAATCGTGTATGAGGGTTGTGCAAAATAAAGATTATACATGAGCATGAGCTCCGTGAGAGCTGGATGTTTGGTAAATATCTTTCTTCCCATGAGACTTAAACTTTCAATTTATCATCTAGATAAAGAAGGTCAAGATTTACTCATCTCATGGGATTGGGCGCATACTCGTCTTATTAAAAGTCCCTCTACTCCAGTGTGGGTGTGTCTGTGTGTGTGTTTATGTGTGTTGGTGGGCTAGTCTCTCTCTGATAAGTGTGGGGGTTGAGCAATCAGACCAGGGCTTAAACCACAAACCAGGACGGAACTTCCTTCCTCGCCTGGTCTTACAAAAAAAACACACTCAGCTGGAGGCCTTTATAAATGGGGACTATGTTAAGCTCTCAGTCACTGGATCAGACTCAGATCGTCGAGCACAGAGTTTCACACCATCGTGGGTTTTTCTAACATCGACATCATGAGTCCTACAACACAAGCTCTGCTGATTTGCGTGGTTTTCCTCTGCGGGCTGGAGGACGCGGTGCTCGCCCTGCACGGACACTGCGCCGACAATCGGTGTTTTGTGCTTTTACGCGAATCCGAGGACTTTCCGGGGGCGCAGAGACGCTGCAGTGGCAAGGGGGGACAGTTGCTCACGATCCGCCCGGAACAAGCGGAGGAGACATTAACGGGTCCACTGAGCGGACATAGCGGGAGTTACTGGCTGGAGCTGCAGGGCGACGGCAGGAAGCCAGAGGAAGCCCCGGCAGATCTTGGAAACTGCTCCTCCGTCTCCATGTCGGGGGAAGGGAACATCGTGGTGTCCGGGAAGCAGTGCCGCAACCGACTGGACGGGTTTCTGTGCCAGTACACGTTCCAGGATCCTTGCAGTCGCATCAAGGCGGACGGGGGCGCACAGGTGAGGTATACCACTCATATGGGTTTCGACGTCAACGACTCTGAAGCGTTTCCACCAGGAACCATCGCTGTAGTGGACAAGGTCGGTGGAAAATATCTGGACTCGAAACATGTGTGTGCCTCGGGGGTGTGGGCGCGCGCTCCCTGGGGCTGTGAGGTGTTTAAGGGCGGGTGCGAGCACAGCTGCAACCAAACAACACGCACCTGCATCTGCCCCGAGGGACAAGCCCTCCACCCCAACAGCATCACCTGCGCCAAGGACCCGTCGGATGGCTTTCCTCACGCTGGCGGGTGCGCCAGGGGCTACAAGCTGGCGCAGGACGGGAAACGCTGCGTGGACGTGGACGAGTGCAAGGAGGGGGGGGACCCGTGCACAGCCGAGGGCCAGGAGTGTTTGAACACAGAGGGGGGGTTCGAGTGCAGGTGCAGAGATGGCTTCGATATGGAGGAGGGGGCGTGCGTAGACGTTGCGATCTGCATAATGTGCGAGCACATGCTGTGCGTGAAGCCCACTGGGGTGTACGAGTGTGCGTGCAGGGAAGGGTTCAGGGTGTCAGCCAAGGACCCCACCAAGTGCAAGCGACACTGCACTGAGAGAGACTGTGAGGCCGTGTGCACAGACGACAAAGATGTGCAGAGCCCGGACATGCTCGATTGCGAATGCCCCGAGGGCTACATTAGAGACATGAGGAACGGCACGGCCATTTGCACGGACATCGATGAGTGTGTGGGGGACAGCCAGTGTGACCACAAGTGTGAAAACGCGTTCGGTGGTTACAGGTGTTTGTGCTTCGAGGGCTACAGGCTGCAGGGGAACTTCGAGTGTGTGCCGACCGAGGAGGAGGACGGCGGGTCAGGCGCTTTTCCTCTACACCCCGTACCGGCCACCGCTCACCCAGCCGCGGTGCCCTCCTACATCAGGACCGGCAGCGTCCTGGGCATCACCGTGTTCATGGCACTGTGCGCGGCGCTGCTGTGTGTGGTGGTGCACACCATTGTGAAACGCTGCGGCAGGTTCGAGCTCTCCTCCTTCAGACGTCCAGACATAGATGTTTTCTACCTGCAGCAGGTGACCACGGAGACCTACAAGAGGCTGTCCTTCGACAAACAGTTCAAAGGTGACTTGCAAAGACTGTGATCTGGAGCGGGCATATGGGACTTTTAGTTTTCACACTCATCCAGAAAGCGTAGAAAGCGTTCATAAGTATCTCTTACAGCAGCGATGGATGAGGTCAAATAAGACTTTAAGGAGAAACAGCTTCATGCTTCCTGGATATGTAACAGATTTCTATATGGAATTGGCTGTTAATTAGCATCGTGGTTATAAACGTTCACCTATTATATTGCTAAGATGGAACATTTTTGGATTTCCTGCAGTCAGAACAATATATATCAAACAAAAGATGCAGTTACACTGAAAAAAACAGTGTCAAGTAATGGTACTAAAAAGTAAGAGGGGTCATTTTAAACATTTTAAATGTACTCAAAAGTAAAAGTACCACACACGTAACACAATAAGCTCCTTACATTTATTGAATAAGAAAGTACAGATATTTGCTCATATATGTAGCAGAATAAAAGTTAAAATGAACCGTAAATGTATCTACCTAAGTAAAGTCACATGACAAATGTACAAAGTGAATGTATACTTAGTTACATCTAAACACTGATTGCAGTTCCCTTAAAAGTGTTAAAACTCCATCATTGTAAATCATAGGTTTTGTTACGGTCACTGGAGTGTGTGGATTATCTCATGTATTTATATATAGACACACAAAGCTTTTTATATTTAATTCTTTAGAGCACAAAAATGTGCCTTCGTCTTTGCTCAACATTTTTACTTTGCATTTAATGTTTTATTACACGTATCAGCTGTTATACTGTATTTCATCTTTTTATAAGGTCACACTGGACGTATTATCGATAAAAAAAAGCCCAAAAGAAGAAGAAAGTCTCTCATTAGTTAGCACTGACATTGGACCACCACTATTAGTTTTAATTAGGGATGCACCGATATGGAAATTCTTGGCCGATACCGATACCGATATTTAAAACAACAATCTAGCCGATAGCTGATACCGACACCGATATTTGTTTATTACTTGAATAATATGAAAAACAGAAAAAGTGACAAGTGTAACTTTAGATGCCATGGATGGACATAGACACCTATTCAGCCAAACATTGAACAGTATCACCAGGCCTACTCAAGACATCATCTCAACTGTAAACAGATGCTTGCAATGCAGCCTTACAAAACACTAGCATAAACCCTTAGGGAATGCCATGTAAATTCAAGTCAAGATGCAGTGCTACTACTAGCTTGGTGTGCAACACAACACAATAGGAGGTGTCGGGGGTAAATGACGTATTCTCCAAGCAAGCCTTTAGCTTGCTAGACTGAAAATCATTTTTCAGTCTGTTTCCTGGCGCGATACGCTCGCTCGCACGCCGAAACCATCGGTGAAGGGCGCTGGCGCGGCGCATCGCAGCCCATGTGAACCGCACAAAGGTTTAACAGGAGTGGATGGGAGGCGCCTGGCTTTCCTTGGCGCTCGCGCTGCGCGGCGCCCAAACCCAGTGTACCAGGTCTGGATGCCAGATTGGCAGGCTGCAGAAAACATACCAATGAACATCGGCCAATGTTATCGGTGAAAGTCAAGTTTATTACCGATACACCAATGGCAGTAAACGAGGCGAATATCGGCCGCTACCGATATACGGCCGATACATCGGTGCACCACTAGTTTTAATAGTGTTAACTGGTTTCCACGGGATCTGTTTGTGAAGCATGCATGGAGGTTTTTATCAAAACAGCCCAGGACCATTATTGCCCTGTGGTTTATTCACATTCTGCCATTTTCATCATTAAAATAACTGACATCAGGACCTTGAAACCCATGGCTGGGTTCCCTCTCATCATCATATTACACAAAGAGAAATAGAAAAGTAGAATATATAAAAAATTTGAAATGTGAAATTCCCAAATTCTGTTTCAGATATGTTTAGTGAAGATTAGACTGTGATTCTTCATGTCATGACTTGTGAAAATACCTCATTTTACATCCCCCCCAAAAAAGACATAATTTATGAGGAATGACCTGTAAGAAGTGTATCATGAATAGTTAAGTAAGTCTACTGTGCAAATCTATCACACTGATGATGCAGAGGTGCTGCACCGGCTGTACTTTGCTACCACTGACATTATCATGAAGCTGTATGTTATTCACTGTGTACCAGGCTACTGCTGAGGGATCTGCTAAACACGAATGTAAAACTGTGCTGCTAATGTATTCATATGTAACAGAAATTACACACATGCACCTCCTGATGCACCAGATTTTTTTATATTTGTATTTTATGATACTGTAAATTAAAAAAAACATTGCAGCTAAAGGTTGTATTCTGATTATTCTCCAGTACCAGGGGTTTTGTTTTTGTTTGGGTGATAGTCGGAGGGGAGGTATTTATTCATTCTTTTATTCATTGAATTATGCATGTCTTTCCTTTTTTCTACACCCAAAAGGTTTCTTTCTAGCTTTTGTTTCAGTTCCTTTTCCTCCACTGGCTTCTGTTGACCTCTCCCTGCAGATTTAACCCACAAATAGCTGCTGTTTATTTACATTTTTACTGTTCTAATATCTACATTTAGCTGACTAAGACTCATGACCAACATTATAACCTTATGCGTGCAAAGCATAAGGCTTTTTTTCTGCCCGTCGCCTAAATATGAGAAGCTTAACAGTTGCTAAAGTTTGACCAAATCCAATCCCAATATCGTCCAGTCATAAAAGATTTTTCTAAAGATGCAAAGCAATGCCCTATGCCCCTTATCATCACGTTTATGTTGTGATTGAGAGTGAATTTTAAAAATGTACATTTTCACATGGACAGTTTTTTCCTTCCCATGATTTACACAATGTCCACTCATAATGATCTGAATTTACTGATTAAGAGTTTATTTTCAGAGTTTGAATATTGTGGCTTGTAGTCAGATGGATGAACAGTTTCATGACGTCACCTGTTCAACTCTTTTCAACAAAAACCACACAACTTAACTCAGACTGACATTTTGTGTTGAGTGGAGTTGGGAGGGGCTAAACTGTAAAAAGAGAAGGGGGCGTTGGTGTAGATGCCCCTCTTGCGTGCGCGCGTCTTGGTTACGTACGTGCGTAAAAGCCATGAGTAATTGGGGATGTGGTCCGCCGTTCAGAGGAGAAAGTTTGAAGAGACACAGTGAGCGGCCCCGGCAGGCTGATTAAGAGGGACTTCCTTCCTCCGCCGGCACTGAGCAGGGGCTAGTTTATAAATGCGAGCTAAACACTTTGTCAAACAAACACGTCTCGTCCAGGACCGCGCCACAGCTCCAACAACAACAGAGGTTCAAACATGAGGGATGTAACGGGACTGTTTGCTGCCGTGTTGGTTTTCCTGCTGGGAAGAACCGGGGGGATAGAGCAGAATAATGGATACTGTATTGGGACCAAGTGTTTCGCGGTGGCCCAAGAATCCAGCGATTTCACGACAGCGCAGAGGCAATGTAGATCTAAAGGTGGCCACTTAATGACAGTGCGCTCGTCTGTATCACATGATGTTCTTTTTATCTTGTTGGGGAATTCGACGGGGCGGTTCTGGATCGGTTTGCATTTAAGCATCGGCTGTCCTGACGTTGGTGCAGGACTGAGGGGCTTCCAGTGGGTGACCAAGGACAGTCAGAGCGACTTCTTCAACTGGGCGCCGGGTTTTGACAGCAGCTGCTCTTCTCATCGCTGCGTCTCAGTTTCCAGAGCGGGCGACTTTACATGGGTCCAGGAGACATGTGGCGAGCAGGCGGCCGGGTTTCTCTGTGAGATCGACTTCAGTAACCCGTGCACTGGTCTGAATCTTGCACAGGACGAGTCAGTCTCCTACAGTAACCCCATGGGGTTTGGGGGCGAGGATTGGGTGTCTGTGCCCCCTGGAAGCACCGCCACCCGCAGGCCATCTGAGATTAAATACGTCTGCTTCTCCGAGAAGTGGCTGCAGGCGCCCTGGAGCTGCGAGATCAGCGAGGGCGGGTGTGAGCACAAATGCGCAACGGACCCAAACAAGGTCCCCGCTTGTTACTGTCCGCAGGGACAAACCGTCAACCCTGCAAATAAAGTCACTTGCGAAGTGGGCATAGAAGACCCGTGCCAAAGCCTGAGCTGCGCGCACGCCTGTTACGCGACCGGAGATTCCTACGCGTGCTTGTGCGACCACGGCTTTAAACTGGCTGCGGACGGCAGGTCGTGCGTGGACTTCAATGACTGCACGGACCAGCGCCAGTGTCCCGGAGAGAATTTCATGTGCGTCAACACCGTGGGTGGGTTCCAGTGCGCCTGCAAGGCTGGATACATGATGACTGGCGGGCTGTGCGTGGACCAGGACGAGTGCGCGTCCGCCCCTTGCGAGCACATGTGCAAAAACACTCCTGGCAGCTACTTGTGCTCGTGTTACGATGGATATGAAGTGGATCCAGCGGCACCGAACAAGTGTAAGCTCCACTGCGGGATGGAGCGGTGCGCTGCGGAGTGCGACCCGAATGACGCGCTCATCTGCTACTGCCCCGACGGTTACGTCTCGGAGGAGAGACACGGCGTGACAGTTTGCATTGACCTTGACGAGTGTGAGGAAAACTATTGTGAGCAACGCTGTGAAAACAAATTCGGCGGCTACGTGTGCTCGTGCTATCGAGGATACGAGCTGCTTAACGATTACATGTGCGTAGAAGTCGACGTGTTCACAGGTGAAGCAGAGACCACAGCTCCAATTACATCGTCATATTTACCCTACCCCGAACCAACGAGACGACCCTCGGGGGTGTCAGTGGGGGCTTTCGTTGGAATAATACTGTGTACTGTCTTTTTTATCGTGTCGCTGGTTTTTCTGGCGCGTCACATCCTGAACCGCAGAGGGAAGATTGACAGCGCCAGTGCGCTCACGGCGCGCGAGGATGAGGCGCACGGTTTACGTCACCTAACCAGTTACACTTAAAAACACCAGAGAGAGAGAGAGAGAGAGAGAGAGAGAGACATGCGAATCTAAAGACCAGAGCCACCGAGACATGGACAGCTTATAAAAGATATGGAGGACAGGGATGTTGTTATGTCATTGGAGCAAAAAGTCACTCCAAACTCACAAGAACAAATATTTCTCCACAAACTCAAGTTTTTTTGGAGTAAGGATTCACTGCCCTGAAGACTGGTACATATCTTCAATTCACCTCCCACAGAACACAATCATTGTAATAATAAATACATAGAATTTGGTTTGTTTTTTAAGTTTGTGCTGAAACTATAAAATTTGAAAAATCTGAATGAAGGAAAAGTCTGTTTCTCTTTTTTTGTCTCTGTCCCTTCAGACACAGGCGGAGCGCCCCACCATGTGGAGGAACATTTGAGTTACAGGTCACCAGGGCAGAGTAACAGCTGCAAAATGTGTTTTATATATTATTACTTAAGTTTTAAAAGATCAGTGGTACATGTACACAATCCTTCACAATGATGATCCACATGAAACCCATGACTTCAGCACACATTGCACTTATAACTCACAGCAGGCCAAGATCATAAAGAGACAGGGATAAGTGAAAATGTATTGAACATTAGCCTCTTAAACACATCACACAAAACAAGGAAACATATAAATACTAAACAACAATACAATAGTCACTTATAAATAAAATAGTAACTCCCTTAGATACCTGAGGCTGCATTTCATTCCTGATTCTACATATTTACAATTTTTTGGAGACTAATGTCGCAAACAAAACAAGCTTGGTCTGTACCATTTTAAACACTGAGGCAGTAGTGTTGCACATGTTGTGATTGCAGTGTGACAGTACCAATACAGATATATGAAAAACTAGTAGCCTATTCCACTACAAGAAGTGTTTTCTTATAAAGTTTAGAAGTTATAAAAGTATATTAACACACACTTAATGTATCAAAGAAGAAGTACTTATTCTGCAATACAGTGTCATATACTGTATATATATACTCAATATAGAGCTTACCCAAGAGTTTTCCCAAATGATTGTTTGGTGCCCACAAGTTAAATCCCGGTGGTCATGACTTCTCTAAAGGAGTAGGAAAAACACAAAAACAGTGACAGAGAAATATATGTATATTTCTTATGGACACATTGGAATACAGATGATTTTTTAATGTAAAATATTACTCTGTTGGTTGTCAAATATGTGTAGCAGATAGTTTTTTCTCCCTGCAATGGATTACTGTAGATGTATAAAGTAGCAGAAAAATAGAAACACTAAAACAAAGAAGAAAATGCACTGCACTGAAATACAGCTCCTAATTAATTAAAAAAGTGTAGCACACTGGGCAGCTGTGGCTCAGGAGGTATAGAGCTGGTCAACTTGACTATATTATTTAAATATTTATCGATAACATACGTGGTCATAGCATATCATATCATATAGAAGATGTATTGTGTAGATATTTAAATATAAGTTCATTTAATTTTACAATTGGTATTATGCATAAATATACACTACCGTTCAAAAGTTTGGGGTCACTTAGAAATTTCCTTATTTTTCAAAGAAAAGCACTGTTTTTTTCAATGAAGATAACATTAAATTAATCAGAAATACACTCTATACATTGTTAATGTGGTAAATGACTATTCTAGGTGGAAACGTCTGGTTTTTAATGAAATATCTACATAGGTGTATAGAGGCCCATTTCCAGCAACTATCACTCCAGTGTTCTAATGGTACATTGTGTTTGCTAATCGCCTTAGAAGACTAATGGATGATTAGAAAACCCTTGAAAACCCTTGTGCAATTACAGTGCCTTGCATAAGTATTCACCCCCCTTGGACTTTTTCCCATTATGTACTGTTACTAACTGGAATTCAAATAGACTTAAATAAACTTTTTCCCGTTTGATCAACAAAACATGCATAGTACTTTGGAGGTGCAAAATAAATTTTATTGTGACACAAACAATAATGAGAACAAAAAAGTTGACATCTGTTGGGTGCATAAGTATTCACCCCCCTGTGTCAATACTTGGTAGAACCCCTTTCGCTGCAATTACAGCTGCAAGTCTTTTGGGGTATGTCTCTACCAGCTTTGCACATCTAGAGATGGAAAGGTTTGTCCATTCTTCTTGGCAAAAAAGATGAAGCTCAGTCAGATTGGATGGAGACCGTCTGTGAACCGCAATCTTCAAGTCTTGCCATAGATTCTCTATTGGATTGAGGTCTGGGCTTTGACTGGGCCATTTTAAGACATTAACATTCTTTAATCCAAACCATTCCTTTGTAGCTCTGGCTGTATGTTTAGGTCATTGTCCTGCTGGAAGATGAACCTCCGCCCCAGTCTCAAGTCTTTTGCAGACTGCATCAGATTTTCTTCAAGGATTTCCCTGTATTTGGCTCCATCCATCTTTCCTCTATTCTGACCAGTTTCCTGTACCTGCTGAAGAGAAGCATCCCCACAGCATGATGCTACCACCACCATATTTCACTGTTGGGATGGTGTGCTCAGGGTGATGGGCAGTGTTGGGTTTTCGCCACACATAGCGTTTTGCATTGAGGCCAAAAAGTTCAATTTTGGTCTCATCTGACCAGAGCACCTTCTTCCACATGTTTGCTGTGTCTCCCACATGGCTTCTGGCAAACTCCAAACGGGATTTTTTATGGATCCCTTTCAACAATGGCTTTCTTCTTGCCACTCTTCCATAAAGGCCAGATTTGTGGAGTAGACGACTAATAGTTGTCCTGTGGACAGATTCTCCCACCTCAGCTGTGGATCTCTGCAACTCCTCCAGAGTAACCATGGGCCTCCTGGTTGCTTCTCTGATTAATTTTCTCCTTGTCCGACTCTTCAGTTTGGGTGGACGGCCTCCTCTTGGTAGGTTTGCGGTTGTGCCATATTCTTTCCATTTTCTTATGATGGATTTTATGGTGCTCAGAGAGATGTTCAAAGCTCTGGATATTTTTTTATAACCTAACCCTGCTTCATATTTCTCCACAACTTTATCCCTGACCTGTTTGGTGAGCTCCTTGGTCTTCATGATGCTGTTTGTTCAGTAATGATCTCCAACAAACTCTGAGTCCGTCACAGAACAGGTGTATTTATACTGAGATTAAATTGCAGACAGGTGGACCCTATTTACTAATTATGTGACTTGCAAATGTGACTTGTGAATGCAATTGGTCGCACCAGATCTTTGTTAGGGGTTTCACAGTAAAGGGGGTGAATACATATGCACTCAACACTTTTCAGATTTTTATTTGTAAATAATTGTGAAATCCATGTAATATTTCCCCCCACTTCCAAATGATGCACTATTTTGTGTTGGTCCATTACATAAACTCACGATGAAATAAATTTTAATCTGTGGTTATACCATGACAAAATGTAGAAAAGTCCAAAGGGGGTGAATACTTATGCAAGGCACTGTATGTTAGCACAGCTGAAAACTGTTTTGCTGGTGAGAGAAGCTATAAAACTGGCCTTCCTTTGAGCTAGTTGAGTATCTGGAGCATCACATTTGTGGGTTCGATTATACTCTCAAAATGGCCAGAAAAAGAGAACTTTCATGTGAAACTCGCCAGTCTATTCTTGTTCTTAGAAATGAAGGCTATTCCATGGAGAAATTGCGAAGAAACTGAAAATTTCCTACAACGGTGTGTACTACTCCCTTCAGAGAACAGCACAAACGGGCTCTAACCAGAGTAGAAAGAGAAGTGGGAGGCCCGGTGCACAACTCAGCAAGAAGACAAGTATATTAGAGTCTCTAGTTTGAGAAATAGACGCCTCACAGGTCCTCAACTGGCAGCTTCTTTAAATGGTACCCGCAAAACGCCAGTGTCAGTGAAGAGGCGACTCGGGATGCTGGCCTTCTAGGCAGAGTGGCAAAGAAAAGCCATATCTGAGACTGGCCAATAAAAAGAAAAGATTGATATGGGCAAAAGAACACAGACATTGGACAGAGGAAGATTGGAAAAAGTGTTATGGACAGACGAATCAAAGTTTGAGGTGTTTGGATCACACAGAAGAACATTTGTGAGACGCAGAACAGGTGAAAAGATGCTGGAAGAGTGCCTGACGCCATCTGTCAAGCATGGTGGAGGTAATGTGATGGTCTGGGGCTGCTTTGGTGCTGGTAAAGTGGGAGATTTGTACAAGGTAAAAGGGATTTTAAATAAGGAAGGCTATCACTCCATTTTGCAACGCCATGCCATACCCTGTGGACAGCGCTTGATTGGAGCCAATTTCCTCCTACAACAGGACAATGACCCAAAGCACACCTCCAAATTATGCAAGAACTATTTAGGGAAGAAGCAGGCAGCTGGTATGCTGTCTGTAATGGAGTGGCCAGCGCAGCCACCAGATCTCAACCCCATTGAGCTGTTGTGGGAGCAGCTTGACCGTATGGTATGCAAGAAGTGCCCATCAAGCCAATCCAACCTGTGGGAGGTGCTTCAGGAAGCGTGGGGTGAAACTTCTACAGATTACCTCAACAAATTAACAGCTAGAATGCCAAAGGTCTGCAATGCTGTAATTGCTGCAAATGGAGCATTCTTTGACGAAAGCAAAGTTTGAAGAACAAAATTAATATTTCAAATAAAAATCATTATTTCTAACCTTGTCAATGTCTTGACTATATTTTCTATTCATTTTGCAACTCATTTGATAAATAAAAGTGTGAGTTTTCATGGAAAACACGAAATTGTCTGGGTGACCCCAAACTTTTGAACGGTAGTGTATATCTACATATATCCATGAGATGTAGCTGTGTGAAAATAATATATCATCTAAGAGGCAACATAAGGAACAACATAACCATCACTCTTGATATATATCATATATCACATTAGTAAATGGGCATTTAAAGTGCAGTAAAAGTAGTCGGTTGCCTCTCACTACTGGGTAGCAGTACTACATGTTGTGTTTAGCTGTGATATTAGAAGTAGTAGGTAATTGTACAGCAGGGATTTAGAAGTGGTCAGACAGTTGGAAGGTGGTGGATGTCGCCAGAGTTTGAGCAGGAACTGTGAGTGAAGGATAAACGAGTGTGTAAAAGAGGAAGAGGGCCAAGTTGTGAAATTCCTCTGTTTTGTCAGAGTCGATGGCAGATCAGGTAGGACTGAGTGTAGCGACCAGCAGATATTTACACTGTCAAACTCACATTGTTTAGTGTTACGTGTATACACCAGGTATTACGGTAACAGCGGGTCGGATATGATTTCAGAATAAAAGCACCGTTCCGTTGACAACTCAATTAATAGTACAGTTTCCATTGTAAACCCTCCCTTTTTATAATGTTTCGTTCTCTTCACCCGTGTTAAAGCTCTGGAGCTACTTCAGATATATTCCTCGTCATTAGTGACTCCTTCTCAAACAGTTCTACAATATACTGTCACTTTCTAATGTTTATGTGCTGGATGTTGTGCAGAGCTTTTTTATAATCAGTCTATGCTACAGAGAGGAGTTGTCTTCATCATACCTGGTTTATCTGCAGTGAAGAATTTAGAGTCAATGTTTTTCATAAAATCCAACAAATTGTTTTAACTATTGTTCATGTGTGTGGCTTATATATAGGTTTGAATTATTTTCTTAAATGGTGTCGATTTTTCATTCATTGCAGGTCGGGTATTTCAAAGGCATGTTAAGCAATCAACACAATCTTCAGACCCAAGTTCACAACTTTTGCTATAACGTTGCATTATGGGAAATGTAGGAATAGGAATTTTGGAGGTTGATCCAAACAGGAGGCGAAAAAGACAGGATATTTCTACCACCCTGTTTCTGTTCCTTCCTGTTGAGCTGATACTGATGTTTGATCACTGCATTTTTAAATGATTCAGCTGACAGATAAATATATGACCTGGCAGGTGAGGGTGAAGCCACTTTCTTACTAAATATGAAGCATTTCAAGAAAATTATTGGTGTGTTAAAATATCTTCTGTAGGCTTCCATACAGAAATAGATATTGTGAACAACTATTTCTACTCTGAAATCCCATTAGAGAAAATACATTTTCGTGTAGGTACATGACAGAGCAGTGTTGAAATGGATATCATGTCATTTTTAATGGAAGAAAACATAACACAATGTTTTTAAAAAAGGCAGCTTTTCAGCAAAACATGTTACTTTTTCTTGTCCAATTGACAGAATTTCATCAATGACAGACGACAGAGAGACACTGTACTCGTCATGTTTTCATCCCAGTCTCCCAGTCTCATCCTCACTTCTGCTAAATGAACTGGTTGATGAGCTTGTTCTGCTCTGACTCCACCTTGGACAAGGCTTCAGCCTCGATACGGTACCTGAGACAAGCAAACACAACAGTAAACTCACAGGAAAGTGATCACGAATGTTGTGTGTAGTAGAAATGATGATAGAAGACAACAATTTAGAATGATAATAATTTGCTGTATCAAAAAATCACAACAGTCACCAGATGATGTCATGGCATGAGTTACCTACTGGTAAATGTGAGAATTGAAATTTGTATCTATTATCATTTACTGTTATAAAAACTATTAGTACACATCAAACACTGTTCTGGAAAGCTGCCACCTAGCACGTGAGTGTATTGTGCTCGACTCATGAGTGGCTCCATGACACACATGTCAACCCACAACCTGGTCAGCTCTAGATTTATTTTTGAAAATATATACAGCTTATAAATGCTAAACTAAATTTCCTATTCAAAATACCCCAACCATTTCTGATGGAATTTATCAATGCATCCAAAACAATGTAACCCATGTTTGTAGTTAACTTTTGTTTGTGGGCTCACTGGCAGACTTGGAGAGAGATCTCTCTTCTAGACTGAGAACAGCTAAAATGCATCATAATCAAATGCATTCATCACAGAATTAGTAAGTAAAAATGTGAGGATCACAACATTACATCAGAAATCTATTTTCTTAATTTCTGCAGTGAAGAGAGCAGGGCCGTTAATAATGGAGCTTATCAATACTGTGGCCTTTAATAATTGAGCCCTAGGCTTGTTTAATACTGGGGTTAGGGACCAATTCCTTGACTTAAATGGAAAGAAAGCCAGGACCTATATGGCACATACTAGCACTATTTAAGTTTTCATAATGAAGTTGACCCACACACAACTTACCTCTCAAGTTGGCTCTTTTTCTCAGCAATGAGAGCCTGCTGCTGCTGCTGTTGAACCCCCCTCAGTCTTGCCATTAACTTCTGCAGATTCCTCGCTGCTATCGCCTAAAGGAGAAGAAAACAGGAATACTTCGGCCAAACAGAGGCACACACTGTATAGTCTATAGGTAAGAACAGCTAAAGTGAATTGAAGAAGAGTTCATCCATTCCACCTTTCAATGTCAAGCATACCTTCCTCTTTTGTTTTTCCACTTCTTTTGCCAGTTCATCAATCAGCCGAATCGAACGTGCGGCTATTTTCTGAAACTGTTCAATTTCTGGAACAGATAACAAATTCAGACAGATGTACATCAAGTTGGTATAGACAGAGGGAAACACTCATGACCAAATGGCCTCGACAAAATCTTTAGGGCTCACTGTCCACAAAGTCTTTCGACCCCTCCTGCAGCTCTGAGGTCTTCTGGCTGACATCAGGCTCCAGTGCAGTGAGGTTCTTGAGTTCATCAAAATAAATGCCTGCCTCTGCTAGCGGGTCTTTAGCCATGGCTGCTGTAACAAAGGAGACAAAAACATGAAAGATGAAAAAATGAATGGAGATAAATACACACATGTATATGAACTGTAGCTTTGACAGACTTTGTGGTGGACAGCCCTCTTTGAGAAGATCTATTTCACAGACACAGTATGACAATCCATTTAGAAGACTACACACTGAAATCAACAGTATCAACCGGACAGTGTGCAACATATCTTACGCTGTAAAATGACTTTTTATTCGGCTATCACACTGAGACAATATCCATGTTGCTGACACTGTCTGCCAGCAGCTGATGCATAAAAAAGTAAACATTTCTGTGGGCTATATTTTCTACAATGAGAGATTACCATGTGGCAGGACAAGCAGGTGCTTTTCTGTGGTTTGAATGCTGAGCTTCTAAAATGCTTGGTTGAAACAAACGAATAATCTTCTTTTCTTTGTTCGGTTTATTAGCGGGTGGCAACCAACGTCAAGGTGCATTACTGGATCTATTATGCCATCCACTGTCTTCCTCTTCTTTGATCTGCTTTAGATCAAAGGCATGTGATGATGCCACATCCGATCAAAGGATCCAAGAGATTTGTCACACTGCCAAGATAAAAAATTGCCTGTGATGGTCGTTGCATCGACCCAGATTATGCAGGCAGAAATGGCGGGTGGACTGAGTAGGGGGAGAGGATGAAGAGGAAGTGCTCAACTAATTTTATTGCATTTATCACGATACAGTAGATGGCGGTAATGCAAGTTGGTTGTCACCCGCCAAAAAACCAAACTAAGAAGAAGAAGAAGTACCTCCAGTTATGGTGCACCAATGCAGTGGATGGCTGTAATGCACCTTGACGTTGGATGCCACCCGCCAATAAACTGAAAAATTAAGAAGAAGTTGTATGCAACCTGAAATGTCCTTAATACCCTGAATGCTTTGATGTTTGAATGGTTGAAATTGGTTGTGGAAGTAGTTTGCGACTGAAAAACACTGCGGTCAAGTCAGCTGCCATTTGTATCAGTCAAATGAACCACCTCCTAATTGCACATTGAAATGTCCAAGAGAGAACTGACAAGAACAATTCCCTAAAGACACAGAGAGAGGATGAAATCTTTATGATCCCCAAGTCCAAATCATATATACAGAGCATGAGAATTTGCAAGTGATTATGTAAAAATTTCATAAAAACTTAAATAATTTAACAATTAAAATAATAAAATACATAATATGATTGTGGCGGGACTCCCATGAGCTCTGACGTTACCTCCTCTGTAACCAGCTGCCCTTTTATACATTCAGCCCCTCCCACTGGGCTTAATTACCAATTCAAACAATATTATGGGCAAAACCAGTGCATGGAAACAAAAATAACAGGTTACAATGACGTCTTTACATGTCACAAAATATATCCTCTTTAAACAAATCAAATGACTTTTGTGAAACAAGAGGTATCAACTATAAAGAGTACAACTCTAACTAATTATCATTGAAAAAAACACAACAGGAAACTATTTAAACCGACAGGAAGTTATGCCCCCTGTTTAATCCCTAGATCAGCGTGTGTGTGTGTGCATGTGTGTGTATCCACAATGCGTGGACCGCTGGCGGAATAGTCGACATGCAACATATGAAAAAATAACAGCAGGTTAAGTGAATCATTCAAACTTACATATAAACCACATATGTGAAGAGTAATAAAGCAAATTCAGTTTTTATGAAAAACATCAACCATAAAATCTTCATTGCAGATAAACCAGATTAGATGAACACAAAGTCTAACTTCACTGTTTATAAAAAGCTCTGCACACAACGTCCAGCACACAAACAATAAAAGTGTCAGTATATTGTAGAAGTGTTTGAGGAGGACTCACTAATGAAGGGAGAGAGAGAGAGAGAGAGAGAGAGAGAGAGAGAGAGAGAGAGAGAGAGAGAGAGAGAGAGAGAGAGAGAGAGAGAGAGAGAGAGAGAGAGAGATGCTGTTTGAATGTAATTTGTTTTGGGGTTTTTTTGACATGGGACATATTTTCTAATTCTTTATGTAAGTATAATCGTATCTTATTTCCGTATTATGTGTATACTCTGTGTTATCCCTTTTTTAAAAAACCGGAAGTATGACTTGCTTACTTTTCTTATTGATTAAAATGGTCTTGTTTGTGGTTTGGGACGATAACGATTTCATAGCCTGACTTCAAATGAAGGGGGACGTACCTTCATTTACCGTAAAGATGTGGATACGGGCGCACTTCAAATGTAGGGGCGGCTGGTTTGACCACGGTGCAGGCGGAGAAAGAAGCGCTACAGTTTCCAGTGAGGGTGAGATCTCTGCTTTACTACCTGCGTCACTATTACGTGATGATCCACTGAGCCACTTTATCTCACTGAACACATTCTTTACAGTTGGTGAATAATCGGCTGTGTGTTATTTCCGACTTGACGCGTCCTCTAACTTCCCACATTGTGCAACGATCGCTGGAGAATTTCAGCGGCTGCAGCTCGAGGATCATTGATTCATTATCCCCATTTACAAGGTGAGAGTGTGAAAGACTTGGAAACATGAGAGCAGGCAACATGTAGCCTGACATACAGAAGTGAACTTTATGAAAAAAGATCCATACATCTGCAATTCAAGCTAATATCACGATATATGTCTATACTTTTAAAGACTCGTGAGCGAAGGTTGTGATTTTAAATTCTTCTTCATGGGCAGAGAATGACAAACATTCAAATTTTACTGAGGAAGAACCTTACAACCTATTATATGTCACTGCTCATCACCGTTCTTGTACAATCCAGTAATATATTGATATTGAACCTTTGTTATATTGTTATGTGATAAAATACCACAGCTGCAATGCAGAATGCACATATTTTAAATATACTGTTATATCATGGTGACCACACCTCCCTGCAGGCTGACCTGTTTGTTAGGACAATAATCTGATCTATAAAATCTTGACTCGGAATTATGGGCCATGCCAATATGTCTTGATTTCAAATCATACCACCCATGTGTTATTATTTAAGAAGTAGCCAACTCCAGAGATTATTTATATGTACAAAGTTAGGGGACATTAAAAAACTGTTTCCCGCAGTGTAACCTACAAGCACCATGCCAAACAATTTCCTTATCAAAGCTCATGTATCACTGATGAATGGTTGTGCACTGAGCAGTGTGATGGTGGAGCTGCAGCACCAGTGATCTATGAACCTGCTAAAGCAAACAGCATGGCAATCCCCCACCTTTTTGTCCTCACTAATATTTGCACTGCTGGTTCAATGCAACAACACCGCATCCTTTAAGCTTTGCTCATTTCTGACTTTGCTCTGTGGACGTCTCTTTAGGGCGAGGACAGCATGTGGACACTGAGCCCTCAGTTGGCCTTCATTGGTTTATACCTACAGGTATGTGTGTATAACACGGAGCTAACAAAGTTTTAGTTATACTTTATTTTCCACTAACTGAACAGTTGGTGGATTGTGACCTGACAAAAAGCCGAAACCATTCAGATTCCCGCCTGACAACAATAAAAGAGGAAGTTCAGTGTTTTCGTAACTATGTCTATTGAATTCAAAATATGCTCCCACTCTTCCTTACCAAGAGTCAGATGAGAAGATTGATAGCATTCTAATATTTTTTGGGTAAATATGAAACTACACCACCTAATTTGTTAGTTTAGCTAAATTATTTAGGTTAGGTTAGGTTAGGTTAGGTTAGATTAGATTAGATTAGATTAGATGAGATGAGATTAGATTAGGTAGTGAGATTGGGCTAGGTTAGGTTAGGTTAGATTAGGTTAGTTAGTGAGGTTGAGTTAGGTTAGATGAGGTTATGTTAGGTCAGGTTAGATTAAGTTATGTTAGATAAGGTTAGGTTATGTTAGTTTGGGTTAATTATATTAGATCAGGTCAGTTAAATTAGGTTATGTTGGGTTGGATTAGGTGAGATAAGTTTCCTTTTTAAACCCATCTACAAATAGACCTCTTTACCCATTTCCACACATCCTCCCCCTCACTCCCTTTTCTCTCATGACTGATATGGAAAATAAATAAAGAAAAAATAATTTAAGTTATAATAATAAACGACCTGAGCCTCTCAGTGCAAACTTTATTTTCTCAAGGTTAAATTAAGGAACATCATCAGGTCTAAGGAAAGACGGGCAATTTCCAGTTTCTAACCAGCTCTTGCAAATCTCTCAAAAGTGTGATATATTTTGTAAACTTGTGTTTTTATACTTATTGTACAAACACTTAAAAAGTTGCTCATTCCTCCTGTTTCAAAGCTAAGTTAACAGGCTGTTGGCTCCAGCCCCAAAGTTTCTGTGCAGACATTAGAGTTACACCTTTCATCTCATTAGACTCTGAGTAAGAAAGTGAGCTGGGGTATATCCCAAATCCATCAACTGCAGAGTTCAGGGGTTTTGTGTCCATTCAGAGATAATGTCATCTTCCAATCTGCAGGTAACCGCATGCTACCCATCATGCACTTTGTATGGCCTTGTAGCTGCTTGCCAATTTGGGGGTCACTACTGGGTTCCTGCGCTGCCTCCCAACATCACCCACCTGTACCTGCCAATGAACTACATCAGTGAGATCAACAGCACCTCGCTCAGACAGTACGAGCAGCTGCAAGAATTAGATCTGGGCATGCAGAGAGTGCAGCTCGTCATCAGGAACGACACTTTCGTCAGACAGAGAAAACTGACCAAGTTGGTTCTAGGCCTCAACATTGAGCTTCAGCTGGAGCCGAGGGCATTTGCAGGACTGCTCAAATTGCAACAGCTGTTTTTGGACGGTTGCAGATTGAATGAGTCCATCCTGGCCGACAGCTACCTGCAGAGCCTTTTCTCCTTAGAAAAGCTTGATCTCTTAGGGAACAATATAGAGAGACTCAAACCTGGACTGTTCTTTTCAAGACTCACTAATTTCACACACTTAGACCTCAAATTGAATCCGATCAAAAGATTGTGTGAAGAGGATCTTGTTGGCTTCAGGGGGAAATACTTCACAATCCTGAACCTGAACTCCAACCACTTGGCTAGAATGTATGATGGCGACTTTGACGAGGGAAGTTGTGGAAACCCTTTCAGAGATATGGCCTTTAATACCTTGGACTTATCAACCAACGGCTTCAACGTCTACCAAACAAGACGATTTTTCAATGCGATACAGGGGACTCCGATCGCTAATCTCATATTCTCTGGAATCATAGGTCGAGGCTTTTCATTTGAGAACTTACCTGATCCAGATGAAAGCACATTCGAAGGCCTCTCGAACAGCACCGTTAACGTCTTTAATCTGTCTGACAACTTTATATTTGTTTTGCAGAAGGATATTTTCAGTCCCCTGAAGACTGCGATAATCATTGACATTTCCAAAAACAAAATCAATCAGATCAACAAAAATGCCTTCAATGGTCTTCAGGGACATTTAAGGATGCTCAATCTTTCATCCAACCTACTCGGAGAAATATATTCCCACACGTTCGCCAATCTGGAAGACTTAAGAGTACTGGACTTGTCTTACAACCACATCGGTGCGTTGGGATACCGAGCCTTCAGTGATCTTCCTAAATTACGAGCGTTATTTCTGACAGGGAACTCGCTGCGAGAGCTGGGTTCTCCGGCATCATTACCAAACCTAGATTTTCTCCTTTTGGGTGACAACAAGTTGAAGTCACTGTATAGTATTGCTGACTTGGGTATGAACAGCATCCATGTGGACGTCAGGGAAAACCGATTAACGAACTTGGAGGATGTTTATCGAATAGTGACTGATTTCAAGCGTCTCCAGAATTTCTTCTACAGCAGCAACTTCATCAAGGGGTGCACACTAAACAAGAATATTACAATACCCTATAATAATACTTTGCAAGTGTTAGATCTTAGTGACAGTTCCCTGCAGATAATTTGGGCACAGGGGAAATGCCTTGACCTGTTTGATCATTTTAATAATCTTCTTGGCCTCAGTATAAGCTCTAACTTGCTCACCGCACTCCCACAAGGGATTTTCAGAGGCCTCAGCTCGATGACAGAACTAGACCTCTCGACTAATTCCTTGACCTTCCTGCAGCCGGATGTCTTTCCGGTCAGCCTGAAACAAGTTGACCTCTCGAACAACTTCCTAGCCAACCCGGATCCTATGACTTTTCAGTCTCTCCTCTTTCTCAGCCTGGCAGAGAATCGGTTCTACTGTGATTGTAATCTGGAGAGCTTCTTGCAATGGCTCAATGCGACAAATGTAACCTTCCTGAGCCCAGCCGAGGGTTACAGATGTGAGTTTCCAGCTGCTCTCCGTAACCTTCCCCTGCTGGACTACGCCACCATCGTAGAACCATGTGAGAAGGACGATGAAAAGGCAATCCAAGATCTTAAGTTTGCCCTCTTCATCTTCTCTGCCCTCCTTATTATCACTGTCACCCTGAGTGGGGTCGTCTACGCCCGTCTCAGAGGGCACATATTCGTGATCTACAAGAAGATCGTCGGAAGGGTTCTCGAGGGGCCGAAAGTTGCGCCTCCTTTCGAAGAGATGCAGTACGACGTCTTCTTCTGCTTCAGCAACAGCGACTATAAGTGGGTGGAGGCTGCTTTACTGAATAAACTTGACAACCAGTTTTCAGAGGAGAACGTCTTACACTGTTGTTTCGAGGCCAGAGACTTCCTGCCCGGTGAGGATCACTTGACAAACATCAGAGATGCCATCTGGGGCAGCAGGAAGACCGTGTGCGTCATCTCCAAGGAGTTCCTCAAAGGTACAGCTCATCTTATTTTCACACGGCTACACTGACCATTTAAGTTCTGGCCTTTCTTTCGAGGAATAGTTCAACATTTTAGGAATTAAACAAATGCCCTTTCTTTCCAAGTGTTGGATGAGAAGATTAATAGCACTTTTCCAAATGTCCATTAAATATGAAACCACAGCTTAGCTTTGTTTATTTAAGTTTAGCATTAAGTCTGCAGGTTTCTGGATAGATTAAACAACCAAGCTATATTTCTTCGTGATCTTTGGACGAGACCAAAGCTAGCTGTATCGATCCCTTCAAGTCTTTAATCTTAACTACCCTGCTGCTGGCTTCATATTTAATAGACAGATGTGAAAGTGGTTTCATCTAAGGCTGTGAACACTGATATTTCCCTAATGTCAAACAAAGACCCTTGAAGCTAGGGTTGGTAATCCTGTAAGGGTGCAACAGCGGCTAGGATGGTCAGTGACAGACAGGTGCACTAGCCAATCATTTTATTCGGACTGAATGAGATGATCCGGTTTGTTTATGTCAGTCATGGGATGGCCACAGACACCGGCTTTGAATTTTTTTTTCAGATGATTATATTTATTGATGCCATCACGAAGTAAATAGGATTTCAACAAATAAAATAGAAAGTGTTTCAGAACCAAATAACCAAACCTACCTTTAATGCAATCCTGATTTCTGAAAGCTGGCATGCTAGCTAACACCATGGCCAGCAAAGGCTCTGTTTCCGTCATCTTTCTCTTCTGAATTACAAAATTAAGTACCAGATAAATGAAATCAAAGCCTGAGAAAAACAATGTGTGTATGTGTCTCTGTCTAGATGGCTGGTGCCTGGAGGCGTTTACCTTGGCCCAAAGCCGGATGGTGGAGGAGCTGAAAAACGTCCTGATTCTGCTGGTGATAGGGAAGGTGTGTATGAGGCAGCTGAGTTAGTGACAGAACATGCTTCATTACTTGTACACACAACACTGACAGATTATCCCCCTATAAATTAATTTGGAAAGTATGTGAGCAAACTCTTAATGAGCACCATTTTACCAGTTTGGAGGATTTTTCTGAAAACCGGACAAATGTGAGCCCAATATTCACTCTGCCACTGCTTCTTATTTTAGTCTCGACCCACTCCTGAGAGAAGTACATGACATTTCCCTGCTAAAAGACCATTTTAGCTGATCTGCTGCCACTAACAACCCTAATGATGGCTGCGGGTTGTAAAACCATTGAGCCCACACACACTAAAACTTCTCTTAGAACTAAAGGGAACTGCAGGGTCGGAAGATATTTCTCTGTGGCTTTATCACTACAGGGGACCTCATTCATATGCAAGTAGTCATGTTATACATTGTTAATATACAATCATTGGTTAGAGGCACTTAAAAAGTAACCAAATTCAAAGTTTAACGCCAAACTGTATGTCGGAATACAGCTACCAAACTCTGTTGGTGTCTTGTGCCAGGGGACTAACTCAGTGCACAGAACATGTAGAACCTAAGGTCTGCAGCTTCAATGCCTACTTTGAACCAGTAGATGGCAGGCTTCAGTCACATTTAAATGAACATTCCTTCAATCAGGCCAGAAAACTTTTGCTGTGCTATTTGTTCTCGTATTGAAAACAGAAGATTTTCACTGCTGACTGAAATCTCTTTTCCGATGAAATACAACCAAAGGTGGCTCACTACAACCTGATGAGGTACAATGCAATCAGAGAATTCGTGAAGAAGAGAGAGTACCTGACATGGCCAGAGGACCCTCAGGACCTGGACTGGTTTTATGAGCGACTGATCACACAGATCCTCAGAAACACCGAGATGAAGAAGTTTGCAGAGGACAAACCTCAGCCTGCGCAGCCGCAGCCTCAGAATGAGGACAAAGTCGAGCTGGAGGACATCCGAGCTGTTGCCATGTGAACTCTGTGTCACAGAATCGAGACTGAAACCTTGCCACAGTGTCACCAGTGAACTAGTACTAGAATAAGGGTGAAGGAAGATTTTAGGCATTTCAAGCATTTACAACACTCCAAGGTCCAATCACATGCACAGTGCAAACACATGATTGTCTATGTTTTTGAAATGATTAAAATGTTATGTTATTAGGGTGATTAGTGTAATGACAGTGTCTTTAATAATTTACTGTTTTTATAGTGACAAAAAACTGTGATTTTTCTAGATTTTTTTTATATTTCTCTGTAAGTGTTTTTATTATTTATTTGAATCAGCCTTTAAAAAAATAATAAAGGTGGCTCCTACTGGACGGCTGTTTGATTCCTGAGGGATATAGAATCAATTTGTCAGTGGTTTGATGAATAATTGATAAATATTCTCTTAATTTCTACTTTATATTTGATTTGTATGATTGATTTGATCATTCAAATTTACATTCATCTGATTTTTTATTCTAAAACTACAATAGAATAGCTCTTTATTGTCATTGTTTAAAACAATGAATGTCTGATTAGCAGCTCCTAAAGAAGTGTGCAGTATATATATATATATAAGTAAACAGCAAATTGTTTATGTATATATGTCGCTTCACTATTTTATGTTTCATCTGTGCTTATGTCTATTGTTAACAATAGACATAAGCACAGATAAAGACACAGCATAGTGCAAAGACATAAAAGAACTAAACACAGAACTTAGTAATTATGTGTGAGTGGATTAATATAATGTATAAACTATAATAATAAAATAATTGTATTATTCAGAACAGAATGTGGATTTTAATTGAGTACTTTCGCCACTAGATGGCGTGAGTCAGCACTTGTGTACCGACTCTTCATGTCAGCCTCGGGTGATCAGGGACAACTCAGTGTTACTTGTTGAGAGAAACCCATGGAGACTGTTTATAATTGCACTGGGTGTGTCGCAGAATGACGCTGCTCCTTCTCCAACAGCCACTGCACATGATATCCAGTCCCAAAGCACTGGGGTTGGTCGGCCGGTAAGATGAGAGTGAGGCCGAGGTCAGTGGCTTCCCTCTCATTTGAGCTGTGTGTCTGAAAACAGGAAGCTACTGGGCAGAGGAAAGCTTCCGTCCTGTTGGCCCCAGCAGCCGCCATCCTCCCAGCCTTTATGAGCCAGCTGCTCAGAACATTACAGCCGCTCTTCAGGCCCCTGCTGCTTATGCACTGCTGACAGTCCATTAATATCTGTCCAGCGTGTTTCTCTTTTTCCTTTTTTTCTTTTTGCAGTATCTGGAATTGTCACCACTATCAGGAATAACTTCTGCATTTAGTGACCCCCGAAGGCAGCAGGTATTATTTGTGAAACCTGTGTGTTGTTTAAAAAAAATCATTTCAGACGGGTTGAGTTTAGAGTGATATTGCTTCTCATACACAGTGATACAGTTGTGGCTCACATTTATAAAGCTTAAGTACGTGTTACACAAGAATGCACTTGACAGTCAAATCATTTTTGACTACAATTCCCCCTGAATCGACTCAATGGTTGTTGAGACATTTTGCTCAAAACCACAAATGCCAACTCTCCTGTTGCCACAGGACCATCAGGGAACCATCAAAGTGAATGAGGTTCATCCTCTGGGGAAAATACATTTCTGTACAAGATTTCATAGTAAACGTTGGGTCAATCAATATTGGTCCACCTCACAAGGCCATGCTGCTAGAACACAGCAACAACAACAAATAAACGGAGGTATTAAAAAAAGAGGTGAAAAATGAGAAACAAATGAGGAGCACTCTTTATTTTCAGAATGGGATTTAATGGAGCAGAGGTGAGGAAATAATAAATGGGTGATAAAAAACAACTCATCTCCTCCACCGATCAACAAAGAAAGAAGAAAAAACTCTGGCCCATGAATCTGCCCCTGTGCAGCAGCTCCACCAAAATCTAATTTGAAAAGTGGAAGCAAATGTTTACCTTGTAAACAAGCTCTCCAGCTCGGCGGCCTCTTCACAGTTATTTCAGGCCTGCGGAATATACTTAGAACAGACACACATGCTTCTGAGATTCTCCCTCGAAGGGAAATGTAATAAACCCTGCCCCACGGCCATAGTTAATATTTGACCTCTGTTTAAGTAAATATAATTACAGGGATGCTCACGGGAGGGAGGAGGGATCGTCTGAGGGAAGCGGACTCATCTTCACTGCAGCGACCCCGGCCGAGGGGGGAGAACACACGCAGCCGTGGGGGATCTGAGGGGGGGAGCACAAGTCTGAGGGGTACGAGCCAAAATAAAATCTTTCCTTCCACACAGAAGCATCAAGCTTGCCCAGTGTGGGTGGTTGTCTTATGTAATGACTTTATACGACTTGTTTGTTTGTGGGAGTTAGAGTTTTGGGTTACGGGCTGTGACGGGCGTTAGAGGGACGCAGCAGCAGAAGCCCCACGGTACTTTTCCTCCCTCCCTCTGGCACCATCGGCCTAAACTGAGCCTTTGGTGCATCATCCCTCCGTTTTCCAACTGCAGCTCTGAGCCAGACTTGTGGTAGAAAGCAGCAGTTCGTGTTAAAACTAATGCCTTTTGATGGGTTAATTACGTTTCCACAGAAATTCCCCTCAGTGGGAGAAGTGTCTGTGCCGCAGGATGAAACTCCACATTAGAGAATTCAAAGCAGGCCTTGGATATAGTCAGAAGATTGGTGTGAGGTTCCACATCAAGAGACAGACAGTGGAACGTGGGATCAATGGAGTAATTGGCTACTTGATTTTGATCTGAAGCCTGAAGAAGATGAAGAAAACAGAGACGACTAACTCAAACTTGATGTCCCAGTGTGTGTATTTATTTATTCCACCCTCCATGACAAAAACAGCCTGAACCCAGTGTGGAGCTCACCATAAACTTACAGTGGGAGCAGATTGGCCTTCACATTCCACAGCGGAGGATGGACAGGGGACAGAAAGACGAGCAGGGAGGACGGCTGCTTCTTGTCCCAGCTGACCTCGTAGGAAACAGGTGTTTTCTGCACTTCGGTTGGAAGGGGTTTGGTAACAGAAAAGAAAGGGAGAAGGTGAGGGGGGTCAGGAGGAGGAAGAGAGGGATGAAAAAGGAGCGATGTTATGTCTACATCTGTCAGCTGTTTAGAGAGACGACTCAACCAGGGACACTTCTTAACACGCAGCACTTCTGTGTGCTAGCTCGGTGGTGATTGTGTGGAAAGACAGAAAATGGACATTTGTGGCTTCTGAGCAAATTACTTTCTCCAGTTGCACTAGTGGAGCTTTTTTGGCCACTTGGGGGCAGCGTACTTTACCTAAAAACCAGACAATCGTTTCTTTTCAGTTGCTCACATTCATCTGAAGTTAACGAATGATAAATGATCACAGTCCAATACTGATTCACCATTTAGCCTCTTTCGCGACACAGAGGGAAAATCTAAATCTTTAGCTGCAAACACGTCCGCAGCTAGTTGCTAATTTTGGTGGTCTGTTGTTTTGGTGCTGGTCCAGCAATGGTATTCTTAACTTTATACTAATTATACTACATTACTATTACTAAGTTTGCTTCATAGACAGTTCCATTGTTCAAACTGTTCGATCTCACACATATCTGTGATAAGTAGAAAGATATATCTTGCTTTACATCATCATAATAATAATAGGAATACTAATAATTAATATAATGTTTTCATTATTTGAACACTTTCATTTAAGTCTTTTCATTTACCATCATAAACTGACAATCAGGCACCATAGGTCATCTCTACACTGGCTGCCAGGAAGCCAGAGGACTGATTTGAAAGTTTTACTGCTCAGTTTGAAATCTCTGAATGGAGCTGCTTCCAAATACATAGCAGACATGTTAGTCCAATATAACCCTGCGGGACCCAACATCAGTGAGGAGTGGTCTGCTAGTGGTACCCTGGGTAGAATCTACACATGGAGAAGCAGCTGTAAGTCACTATGCAGCCCAGCACTGGAACCAGCTGCCTGATGATCTGAGGAATGCTCCATTCATTTAAAAGTTTAAAACCAGGTTTATACATTTCTTTTACTCACAAGTGCATTTAACAAAGCTAATTTATAAGGTCACACCGTCACTGTATTTCATTGTTTTTAGTTTATTATCCTACAGTTCCTTTTTACCCTCGTACAGATTCATCCTTTTACCTCTTTTAATCTTTTTACTGCTTTTATTCTGCCCTTTTTAATCTTTTATTTTGTTTGAAATTTATTTTTAAACTGTGCCTCTAGATTTGACTGGTTTTCCTTCAATTATGTCTGTTGTTTTTAATGTCTCTGTACAGCACCTTGAATCTACCTGTGTATGAAAGGTGCTTTATGAGTAAAGCTGCCTTGTTTTACCTTAAACATTCTCTATAGCTGGAGAGGTGAGCCAAACCTAAACGATTACATTGTGAGACAGGGCTTTTCCTGGTAATTTTATAATTAAAAAAAAATATGATGGTGAGATCTTAATAAAAAAAAATTTAATCAAATTTGAGAACTGATATTTATGGAGGCCCAAAAACCAAAACAGGCTGAGACACTAAAGCTCAGTATACATGTATGGATAAGGAGGAGATTCAGGTGATCATTTTCAGTAATTTTTTGGACACCTTTCACACACTTAAATAATTTGCTCTATTTTTATTGTAAAAATGTTAGTTATAGCTGCTTCAACACTGAATGTGAAAACTCATTTGGATATGAAAAAGGTTTATTACAATGTGAGGGTTTGTTCTGATGTTACAAAACTCATTTAAAATTCCAGTTTTTCATACGAGCTAAACCATTGCTGACGACTGCTGTCACAGAACTACTTTTACTTTATACAATACATTGAATGAGCCTCACAACACAGAAGCTTTCTCTTTAACAATCTATGAAACTTTTCCCAAAATAATTGAACCAGTTTTTTTTTAAAGGGAAATTCCCAAACCCATTTTCAAACGTCAACAGTTCCTGAGTAGGAACCCTGATGATTTTCTCTGACTCGCAGGCTTGAGAAGATGAGATCTGTATCACAACCAGTAATAAAATATGATCCATTAGTCTTGTGTAAATGAAGCCGACATGAGCCCAGAGAGCAGGCAGACCCGTTTAAATCCAGGCACTGACCTCAGGCCAGATGTAACAGATATCACTGGAGGCGCCAGCAGTTATGAGACAATGAAACGGGTGTACACTGTTATGATTAAAGATATTCCTGCTTTGAAATGAGCCTCATCTCATTTCATGGCCTGGGTGTGTTTTGTGTGTGTGTGTGTGTATAGACAAGCCAGAAAGAGCAGACAAAAGCAGACTGCAGGACAATAGTGATAAAAAAGACATTTTAATCATAAAGTACATCTTTTATCTGAGGCATGTGGAGACTTGAACACAACATAGAGATTTCAACACTTGCTCCCACAAAATACAAAAAGTGTCCGGCAATGACTTTTTTTAATCAGCTTGTAAAATCGGCCACGTTCTTGTTGAAGTTGGTGCGATTGTATCTGACAACGTATATATCTATAATTACACAATATCACAACATTTACTGTACGATTTCCTGTCGGTGCAAATGGCTGCTCCACACTGAACACTTTACTTTAATGGAGTTGTCTTTGTGAAGAAAAAGTGAACATTTATTTCCCACCGTGATATATCTTTATATCAATGGTGCGTGTTTCACTGTAAAATCAAGCACAGAATCTGTCATGTGAAGAAAAGGTGAGTACAAAATAAGAGAATGTAAACAGATTATGTTAAGTGGGTCCGTGCTGTTTGATAAAACACATTGAGGCACTTGATCAGCAGACACATCCCGAACACCGTTTCATTGCACAGAAACACTGAGTAGGTTGTTTCTCTTTCTGGACATTTACCATTTGTTCTGGATCGAGTTTGATCAAAATATCCGCTCATCATCAACATAAGCTCTCAGATGAGGGATTCGTGTTTATTGCGATAGGAGGCACGCTGGTTTCACTTTTTGGCACGTTAAACTCGGAAGCTGAATTGCACTTCACTTTCAACGTCCTGTTAAAACAGTAGAGCTTCTTTGGAGAGGCAGAGGACGCCCGCTCACTCTTGGAGCTCCGCTTGCACTTTTTGACACTTTGCTCCCGTGTGACGGGAATATTTTCGAGCTTCTCCTGGTTGCCAGGGATTTGACAACAAGCATCCAATTGCGTTGTTGTTGTTTCTGCGGTCGTGGTGGATACGTGGTTATCACCACAACAATGGACTCTGTCCCTCGTCTTCTGTCTTTCGTGACAGGCTGTGTGCGATGAGTCCAGTGAGGGGGAGGGGCACTGAGCGTGAGGTTGCGTTGGGGCTTTGTCGCTGGTATTTTGGCTACTGTCAAGACTCGACTGACATATTTCAGGTCTCTGATACTCCTCCTGTCCTGCAGAGTCTGAGCCAGAGGCTGGGCCTGTGGACCTCTGTTCTCTGGCTGAACCAGCCTGCAGGTTGGCAGCATGGATGCAGTACTTCCTGAGATGGCAGCTGTGCACAGGTCCTTGTCTGGGGGCCACTCTTCCCTGGGAACAGTGGTGGAAGTGGGTGGGGTGACAGTGTATATAGTGCATGCGGCACTCGATGTGTGTGTAGACTGGGTCCACATTTGCAGGTAAGATAGAAGTGTTTTGTTTGCATGGTGTGTTTCCTGAGTGAGGAAAGAGCTGAGGGGTGGGAGGACAGGAAGTAGAGTCCTGGGGAGGCTGAGCGCAGGATGGAGGACTCAACTGCTGAGACGGGTGAGGAGTAGTGGGGTCCCCACAGGTACAGGGAGTGTTTTGAGAATACTGGCACCTGGAAGGTGCGCTCAATGTGGCTACAAACCCGTTCTCAGTGCCAGCTCTCCCAGACTCAGTTTTGCTTTTATAATGAATGTGTGAATAAGGGGTTGTGTGGTGGTGTGGCGGGACTCCATTATAAAGCTTAGTACAGACCTCATCCTCCTCTCTAGGTTTGTCTTCAGTTTTCTGACCGGACGCCAGCGGCTCCAATTCATAATGCTCCACCTGCCCATCTCTGCTGTCCAGCTGGTACTTGGCCTGGCCAGAGCCTTTCCCCTTAGCTGAGGGGTTTGTGGATGTGGCCTCAGTGAAGGCCTGACACTGCATGTTTTTGGGCAGGGGTATCTGCCCACAGGTGCCCTGAGGTCCCAGGCAGCGGCACATGCACTGAAAGAAGAAGGTAGCAAAGGCCCAGCTGATGCACATGATCAGCATCATGAACGTGCCCAGCTGGGTGTAGGCTAACACGGTCGAGGGCATCATCATGGCCCCGGCAACAAAGGTGGTCAGTGCAGCCATGGCGATTGCAGAGCCCATGCGGCTGAGGGAGAAAATCACCTTACCCTCACGGTCGGGCTCTGGAGCGAGGCGGTAGGCCACGCCGTAGTGGACCGCAAAGTCCACCGACAGCCCCACTGCCACGGAAATGGTCACAGACTCCAAGACATTCAGCTCCCAGCCCAGTAGCACCAGGGAGCCCACTGTGACAAATATGGTGCCAGCAATCGACAGGATGGCATATAGACTGATGATGACATTCCAGGTGGTCAGGAGCATGACACTGAAAGCCACAGCCACCGACAGCGCCATGGCAACCAGGGTGCCGTCTGACAGGCTATCCTGCAGGTCAAAGAACTCCAGGTTGCTGATAAACCAGCCGTGACTCAGGCCTGCAGGGGCGTAGCGTAGCTCCTCTGTGATCCAGGCATCCACCTAAACCACAAAGCATTCACGTCTGAAAACTCATCATGTATGTACTGAACAAGTCAACCCCAAAATTTACGAAGTCACTGCAACAAATGGAGAGTTTGTGTGCAGATGATGCTGACAGGGTGCAGATCATTGAAAACATGAAATATGAAATATTATGGGCCCTACCTCGAGGTAGAACTGGTACATCTTCTCATAGGCCAGAGTGAAGAGATAGGTACTCTGGAACTCCAACACTATGGCCCTGATGGTGTCATTGATATCAAAGCGAGGCCCAGGGGTCTTGCTGTCCAGATGGTAGTTCGTGCTGCGGTCCAGCTCCATGATGGCTCTCTTGATGCACAACTCAAAGACATCAGACCTGTAGGGGAAGGTAGACTGACTGCAGCAGGGGTAGACAGAGCCCTCTGTGCAGTCCTGGTTCTCCATCCACTGTTCAAATCGGGCAAAAATAAACATAGTTAATTATTTCCACTGACACTTAAATTAAAAAAAAATTTTAAACTTCAGACATTAAAACACGAGTAAATTTATCAGGTCATATTCGGGAATTTACTTTATACTGGGGTTGAGTCGGTAAGATGCCCTTCAATGTCCATTCATATTGAAAGCATATACTGACTACTTCCACAATTGTCAAGATTGCCTCCAGATCATTTTTAGATAATAGTAATAATAATAATATATAATAGATATTTATATTTCACCATATCGGACTGACACAGACATTGTCAGGTGCTGATCTCTGTCATGGTAACAACATTCATTGAATCACTTCCTCTTAAGTAATTTGTCTACTAAGTATAAGCACAACATCAATTCAATTGCTGTACTGCTGTATATCAGCTGAATTACAGGGCTTTTATTTGGAAAAGTTGAGCTTGGGACTGAAGATTTTTTCGATTTCCTAACAAACCTCTGAAATAGCCAATAGCCAATGTACAAAAAATTAAAGCAGGTCAGTAAATCATTCAGACTTATATATACTCCACAAGTGAACAGTAAAAAATAAAAATGTAATTTTAAAGAAAACATTGACTATAAAATCTTCATTGCAGATAAACTAGGTAAGACAAACACAAAGTTTTCTAACTTCACTCTGCTCCTGAAAGTGTACACAACGCCCAGCACACAGACATTAAAAGTGACAGCATATTGTAGAACTGTTTGAGGAGGTGTCACTAATGACAAGGAATAATTCTGAAGTAGCTCCAGAGCATTAACACAGGACAAGAGAACAGCCAGGTTTAGAACTGGCACTGAACTAACTACTTTAATACTTATGGATATTTAGTGTACATGCAGCACTGACCTGTTTGAATGTCTCAATGAAGCAGCTGGTAAAGTCCTGCTCCTCTGACTGAAAGATAAAAGTCTGGTTCCTCAGCCTCTGGCAGAAGTTGAGGATCCACAGCTGAGACGCTGGACTGGAAATGTTGAAGGTGTTATCCAGTATCAGCTTCCCCTTGTTTTTGGGGTTCAGGTTGTCTCCATTATCCAAAGGGGTCACCCCCCAGATGATGGTTATTGGCATGTGAAGGTCCTCGCCATGGTGAACCCTCTCGAACATAAAGAGCTTCTTGTACTCTGCGTCGTAGCGCTCAAATGGGTGCGAAGATCGGAACACCTGAAACTCTGCCAGCTCCAGAGACGGCAGCTTCATCTTTGGGTTGACACAGACTACGTAGGCCCCGCCCACGGTGATGGCGAGGAACCAGAAGAGCCAGAGGTAGCGCAGCTTGATGACAATGCAGGGCAGCACTTTCTCAAAAAAGATCCTGGATGCCTCAGAGACAGTGAACAGGCATTTGTTGGCCTTCTGGCAGAGTCCTGCCCAAAATGTGCGGGTGCAACAACCTGTTTGCGGGTGCGGAGGCTTGGTGCAGGTGAACATGTTGGGCAGGTAGCGCTCATGTAGCACAACCACAGCTGGGAGCCATGTCACCATGAGGATATAGTTCACCAAAATGGCAGTCCCAGCGTAGACACCAAAACAGCGTATGGCGGTGATGTTGCTGACATAGTTGGCATAAAATGCTGCAGCAGTGGTGAAGCTGGTGACAAACATAGAGAGGGCAGCATGTTGCAGGGTCACACTGACTGTCTCTGCCAGCTCAGCATGGGGCTTGTCAAACTTGGTGTAGTTCCACACATCACAAAGCACAAAGGCGTCGTCTGCACCAATGCCTACCAGGATGATGAGAGCCGTGAGGTTCATGAAGGGGAAGAACTCAAAGTTGAAGACCATTCGGTAAAGAAAGTAAGACACAATCAGCGAGCTGATGATGGCAATTATTGTCATTAGTGTGATGAAAACTGAGCGTGTGTACACACACATGACCAGCAGGACGATCACTATGGCTATGGCAGGGTACACTGTGTCTGTGAGGAGGTAGTCCTGGAAGAGGTCGTGTTTGATGCCAAACTCGATGCCTGTGACCGTGGTGACGCCATCTGACGAGTTCCAGTTCTCAAAATTGTCTAAGTAAATGTTCATCATGGACTCTCCTTTCTCTGTGGGGGAGAAGAGCATGCTGTACTTGAGCACAGGCGGAGGATACTCCAAGCTCTTGGGACTGAGGAAGTCCTTGTCCACCAGGAAGTGAAGGATTTGGTAGACGGCGTTGTACTTGGTGCACTTCCGGGGAACACTGGCACACTTAAGCTGGTCTTTTCGCCGCAGGGCCATGTCCCAGCAGTCTGAAGCCAGTGTGCCATTGTGGTAGTACTTGGCGCACGAGCGTAGGATCTTGAGCGTGTGCGATACATCGCGCTCAGTGATCTTCTGGCAGGACGACCTGTTGGTGAGGACCGCAATGTAGTTACCAAGCGTCCAGCTGGGGCAACAGGAGGCGTCATTGGTGCGCTGACAAAGACTCCAATAGTCCCGGTGAGAACGTACCTGAGACGAGGCAAGAAAACAACAATACATAAGTGGGTTAAAAGAAATATAGAAACTAATGATGACTTCTTCTGCATCACTCAGTACTGCCCATGACCATGGTTTGTGCTGTTTCATGTACTTACCCTTGTGTTGTCCAGGTTGCACATTGATTTGATGGCCTGAATACTCCACAGGTTCTTCCCCTCAGCTGATGTGAACACCAATCGAGAGTAACTGTCACCTGCATTAAAGAAAGTTTTATTACTTTTATTACTAAAAAACGTTTCCGTGAAACTTTTAACCCAGACAAACAATCAGACCGGTAAAGAACTAGTGGCATAACACTAGCACATACTAATGTGACTCATTTGGGGCGGAATTAGTATTTCATTTTTCAATAAAACATTTTTTGATAAGACTTCTTTTATTTCAAAAGTACATGTCCAATAAGACAGAGGCAAATCCAAGGGCAGGGCCAGTGAAATCTGAGGGGCCCCTGTCCTGTCAGTAGTCTTTAAAAATACATGTGAACTCACTAACAATACTAATAATAAATATGACAATTTGTTAAAATATATATGTTCTAAGCTTTTATAAAGAACACAATGTTTTTCCTTTGGGAGTTGCGTTCAACTTCATAATTTATTCGCAGGTTACTTTACCCGTAACCTGGTTTGCTGTATGTTGGTGTATTTAAGAAACGTACCTGGCACATCACAGAAAAACTCTTTACTGAAGTCCCACTCTGCTTGTCGTTTGTCTCTGTCAAAGTGGTCCTCTGGCCACCGGGGCTCCTGGTGACTGCAAGACAGCAAAGTTTGGCAATGTAAACATTACTTAGATGTATACTTTATTAAATATGCCTCAATGGCAACATTTAAAAGGTTGATGGAAAAATAATCTTCAGTTTACCAGCTAATTAAAATAACAGTAGATAAGACTTTGGGACCTTGAGTCCGTCCAAAGCAAACTTTGGTTAACAATGCATTTATTGTTCTTTGAGCTTTATGGTTCTTTTCACATTGATGGAGTATATTTAAGATAAATTATCATAAACTATACAATGTGAAAAATGCTTGAGATGAAAATCCAAAAATCAGATCACGAGAACACCCGCACGGCAGTTGAGACCTGAGGAAGGGCCTGTGTCCGAAACGTTACCTGCCTGGGAGACTAAACACAAAAGTTCATGGAAGAATTCATTGGTGTGCAGTCCTCTGATTTTCATTAATTCTGTCCAGCACCCAGTGCTCTGTGTGTGCTTTTGAGAATTTTTAGATGAAAACACCCCCTGCAAGAGCGAAAAAAACCTAAGCATCTCATCATTCCCCACCCCGGTGGAGCCCGTTTGGTCTTTTATGAACTCATGCAAACAGTGAACAGAGACGTTGACATGTCCAAAACTCAGCATGAGACAAAACGAAGGAAGCGGATTTGAAACTCTGTGATGAAATAAGCAGCAGTAATTGCTCTTCCCTCCAAAATCAGACAAATGATTCCCTACAGTTCTGGGCTACTCCTGTCATTATTATAATAATCATAATGGTGGCTCTGATTGAGCATGGAGGCCTAGAGTGTTTGTGTGTGTGTGTGTGTGCGCGCGCGAAATATGTGATCTTGCAAGAATAATACTGCAGCCAAGTAGTGTTGTGTTTTGTGTGTGCGTATTTCAACTGAGGATTATGGCTCAGCCTCTCTGTGTTTGTGTGTGTACGTGCGCACATTTTTTCGGGCACATCCTGAGCTACAAACAGGAAAGGCAGAGCAATCAGGTGACTGTCAGAGAGAGAGACAGAGTGGTTGACAGAAAGGGGATGAGGCAGGGGGAAGCTTGCTGACAGCAGCAGAGGCCTCTGGTACACCGCACATGTATAAGTACACAATTACATCTGCAGACAGACATGTGGAGCGCGACAGAGAGGAAGACAAAGACGGCAGGAGACAAGAGACGGGAAGATCCAGGCTGCTGCTGAAAGGATCAATTCTTTAATCAGCAGAGTGGAGCCGCATTTTTAGAATTTCTAATCTTAGCCACGTGGATAGAAAATCTGATTCAGAACAATGTGACCTCACGTCAATGTCATTCAAACTGCAACGTCATAGTGGAGGAGATGAATTGATTGAGTCTCAGCTCAGCGACACAAAATAACCCAAAAATATTCTGGTTTCAATAAAGATTGTGTTTATGTTTATATATTTATTAAAATATCAGTTCTGAGCAATTATTTAAAATTGAGCATGAACAGTCATACAGAGACAGACACAGAGACGTTCAGAGAGAGGACAGAGGGACAGATAGACAGAGGGACAGACAGAGACAAACACGCAAAGACCTGCCCTTGATTAGTGAACAGACTCCCCCTGACAGGACAGAGGACGACCTTGCAGACGGACATATCTCTACATCGCGCCCCTTTTCTTTCAGGAGAGGATTCAGACTTTTCAGTGTGTCTATCAACAGCATCCTTCAACTCCTCTGGCCCCCTCCTCCCCTCTCATCCTTCTCACACTCTACTCCCCCGGGAACCCTGTCTCCTACCCTCGTCCAGAAGTCCTCTGTAGAAGAAGGGACATTCTGAGTTGGTAGTAAGAGCCTAAATAGCTTAGTCTTAAATAGCTGGATTAAAAAAAAAAAAATCAAATTTCGTGATAAAAACCCTTCAATTGATAAACAGAAAAATATTTCATTTTTCCTATACTCAACAACAACAACAGTTGCTCTTCCTTCGTTGTGTGGGTAATGTAAGAGATGTGGATGAAGTTACTTTTTGGCCTGCTCGTCAGCATATTTGAAGGGGTAGTTGGCCAGTGTGGCTTTGTAGCCTGTGTTCTTCACCATGTTGTTCCATGTGACCAGTCGCTGGCCAATGGCTGTTCCCCGTGGCTCAAAACCCTTTGGGAAGACAGAAAAGGATACAAGGTGTTTAAAAGAGAATTCATTCATTACACTGCAATATCATACATGTGATTTCACGTTTGCGTGTACTATCCAGTATTAATATCAGACCATCAGGGAGGTAATCATACATGGCTCCTGCAACAGCAGCACTTTCTTCTGTACTGACTTGTCAATGTTACATCTCTGGGATGAGGCTGGTTATTTGTAAGCTTTGTGTTGCAGGAGGCTTGATTACATTTATCCAGAAATGAGAGCCTTGTAGGTCTATACTCACCAGCAGTGGGTCAGAGAAATCAGGGAGGTCAGGCACCAGGACGCCCACTAGGGCGCACACCACAATGAGCACTGTGCACACCCCCAGCACCACCACTGGCCAATCGGCTATCAGCTCAGAATAGCTGGAACAAAGAGGAGACTTGGAGTTAGTCAACACACTGATGACAAGGCAGTAAGAAGAAAAGAAGATGTAAAATATCCAATATAGCTTATTTCATCTACTTTTTGCTTCAGGCTTTTGTTTGTTTAACTGTATTGTAAGTATTGAAGGCAGTCTCAGGTTTTAGTTTTCATCTGTATGCAAAACTCAACGTATTTGTGATTTTGTAACCCAAAACCCTGGAAAAGCTTTAAGCCTCTATCAAACATTCTCCTTGATTAAAGTTGAGGACGCAGCATTTACTGTTGCATAATGAAGGGATGAGGTGATCTAGGCCCATGAGTAACAAAGGCCAGGTACACAGAGACAGAGTCTCACAACTCCCATCGATAACTCTCATGACTCACTACTAAGGAATGATAGCTCCACAGGAGCAGTGATGGATGGATGTCAGGAATAAAGGGAGGAGGAGGAGAGCGCATTGCAATCCAGAACATCAACAGAGGAGAAACCGTTTTTGGCAGGTCTTACCTTTTGGGGAATCGAAAGGGCCTTGCAGGGCTGAAAAACAAAAAGAGGGAGATAAATCAGGTTTATATTTTCGAGTCAAAGCAATAGTCAACCCATAACAGACTTTCTGAGACTTCTCAGCAAGATCTTCTCTTCGTGATCTGCCTTCTGCAGCACACACCTTTGTGTACTGGACCACTGAAGACATGAAAACTGACGCGGCTGTCAAAACTTTTCAGTGATCTCACCATAATACTCCAAAATTCCTTTTAAGATGTGACAGAAAACCTCATTTCTGTTTCTTATACATATGCCACCCGCAGACAACTCAAGACATACGCAAGAAATAAACATTTACACTGATTGATTTGGTCCAGAAATTCCTGCCTGGCTAATGATCATCCTAAAGGATTTCTGACTGAATTCAAACCAAGGTTGAAGAGGTCAGAACCAAAATAAAGCCCCAAATGCTCCCAATGATTTGTCAATCGGAGACTACACCTATGAAACTTGATGAGGTGACCTCACAAAACCTTTTCATTCAAGTCAGATCAACCAAAAAAGAGCTCTAACCACCACCTATGATTCCACCAGATATGATTCCATTAACACTACCACACACTGAATAATGTCGCCTGATCGAGCCTCCTGATATTGACAGCTTTGAATTACATACACACGTTGGTACTTCTATCTTAGTGAGGACACTCATTGGCATAATGCATTCCCTAGCACCTTACCTTAACCATCCAAACTAAATGCCTAACCCTAACCCAAGTCTTAACCCTCAAACAGCCCTTTGAAGAAGTGGGGACCAGTCAAAATGTCCTCACTTTCCAAAAAATGTCCTCACTCTGTACGGTTTAAGCACAGGAAAACACACACACACACACACACACACACACACACACACACACACACACACACACACACACACACACACACACACACACACACACACACACACACACACACACACACACACACACACACACACACACACACACACCAGCTGCTTAACATCTATCTGGACTTCTCGTTAGCTCCTCCTGGGAGCCATGCAGTAGCGTCCGGTATGCTGTGAGCAGCGGACACGCCGGGTGGAGGTGAGGAGGAGGGAAGAAGAGGAAGTAGGAGAATCAGATATGGCCATGTGATCACAGCAGGGCTGCGGGAGATAAATGATACAGGCTAAATGGGGGAGACACTAGTGTATGTGAGGGGGAGGAAGGTCAAAAAGTCAGGAGATCCTGAGATATCCTTAAATCTGCAAAACTCCTAAAAGTAAAAGTTTTCCAAAGGGCATAAACATTTACTTAATATACTAATATAATATTACTCTAACCATACAAAAGATTTGGGGAAATGAACAGATGTTATATTTTACACAGCACACACCATATATCTTTTTTTATAATAAGTGTGGCTATTTTTAATATCTAGTGACTGAATTTAGCACAAGAGACAAAACTATTTCTATGTTGGATATCCTCTGCCCTGATGCTCATTGTGGGCATATTCAGTGGCGGAGGTTTGAGGGAGAGTAGAGTTGTCACTTCACTGTGATGTCAATAATACTCCAGACTCCACCACAGACACAGAGTAGAGGGGGCAGAGCAGATGGACCACCCCTTGAATTAAAATTCCAGATAAACCTCATTCGTAAAAGATAAATGTTCAGCTTTAATGGACTTAATCAAACGCTAAAATGATTTAAAAAACATTTCCCTGTTCATCACAGGCTGGATTTACATCCCTACTATAAAGAAAGCGGCCTTAATTTATCCCGCAAATGGCACCAAGGACCAGGAAGTGAGCACAGAGGTTGCTCTCTGCCACAGCCAATCGGGTCATTAGCACGCAAGACGTTTGCAACTGCGATTTAAGCAGTCTGGCCCGAGAGGCAAAAAGGTTGTTGTCGTATTTTAGCCTGTTTTGCCGTCAGAGTAAAATCTTCGGAATGCTGTAATTAGTGGTAATGGGAAAGCGCAAATTAACTCAAGCTATTGGCAAGGAATTTCACTCCATGGGGGAGGACGGCCGTAAATCCCTTCAAGTTTCACTGGACACATTAACATGACAGCCAGATGTCAAGTGGCACCACTTTAGAGCACAGTCTTAAAATACAAGTACACACACACACACACACAAACGGGGCATCTGGATACATATGTGAAAAACACGAGTTATTCAATCATGCTTTTTTGGGATTCTAGCTTTTGGAGACTTGTGTGCTACAACACAATAAATTATTCATGAGTTTAAAAAAACTGTTTTTCTGTGAGGCGGACTTTTAAAGTGACCTTTAACCTGGTTTAAACCAACAATGCTAAATCAAAAACACATTTCCTCCGCCCTTCTTTGAACTAGTAACCAAGGGAAAACTCTGTATTGCTAATGTAATTCTTTTCACTGCACTCTCTCTCTCGGCTTTCCATGTATGGCCTTGAACCACAGGACAGTTATGTGGCCCGAAATGGAGGAGCCGAGTTATTGGAAATAGTTGGAATGGATTCATAACAGTGCTCTCAGGCATATCTATTTGTCTACTAAAGGCCTGTTTTAAATTTTGGTCTGCGCTGCTCCCATTTGCATCCACTTCAGCCAACTGGAAAGATGCGTAGCATACCTGAGCCCGCCATTAGGGCCCAGACTCTTAAAACGACAAAGGTGAGACAGATCAAGAATCCGTCCAGTCAACAGTAATAATTTATCCTGTTCCTCGCAAAACTCAGGTGATCTTTTCGTAGCAATTTTAGGGGATTAATTTAAGATTTATCAAGCTGAGATCAATCTCTGTTCCTCAGATTTTGATTTTAGCCTCAATCTGTCGGTTGTCTACAAAAAGCAGGAAAGAAAGGATTCACCATTACAGCGCATCAAAGATTCAAATATAAAAGAAGGGGGTAAAGAAAAGGCCAGGTGGTAGTGTGGTTGAAGAAGAAAGACATGGTGTTGACTGATGATCACAGAGGTTCTAAATTCTGCAACATGACAACCCAGCGCGTCAGGTTTCCTCCCCGACTCTGATCACTTCCACTCATGACGGCTCAAAAGCAAAGTTAAAATGCTGGCACACTCCCTCCCTCTCTTTCTATCCAAGTCTCTCTACCTCGCTCTCTCTTCCTTTCCCAGCCTCCTGCCCTCACTTATTTTCTTTACCCTCTCCTCCGGGCCCTGACTAACCTTTCAGTGTTATTCTATTTACCAGAGGGAGAGTGTTTCTGGATCACTGGGCTAATTAATAAGGTAAACACAGACCACCAGCCGCTCACTCAGCGCTGCGCTGACAGAGGAGAGAAACAGAGAAGCACTTGGGACTGAGTGTGATTGAGAGTAAACCATGTGTACGTGTGTCTGCTTACAGGCCCTACAAGTTGCGCAGTGCTGGGGAAAGATGTGGTGAAATATTTGGTCAATTCCAAAATGGTGTGGGAGATGTACAGTACATTAATGAGCCAGAGAATGGTTTTGGCATTGGTATTTTCTTACAGTCTCTAAAGGCAATATTGTTTACAGCTGTTTTGAGCAGCCAGACTTGAACGACCTAACTATAGAGAGAGGGGATACTTGATGAATCTAACACATGGGGTCTCCTCTCACAGTTTCACACTGTTGTACCGGTTTGTATAAAAGCAAAATTACAATATGTAGTCAGAGTCGGTGGTCTCAGTCCGGATCAAACTACGATGGTTTGCTCCCTAAACTACAATGTGAAACCATGTTAAACAATATAACAGGTGTGAATACTTCCTGAGACCCTGTTCAAAAATATAACAAGCACCCTGCTTGAAGCATGTTTAAGTCTTTAGCTGTACAAGACAACCCGATTCGAAGTTTGTGAAATTCTAACAGAAGAAAGAAAACCTGAAAAAAAAAGGTGTTTGGCCCAGTCACAATTTTTTTTAAAGCAGCGGTATCTGCTTGAATTGTTTCTGTTTATTCACTCTGTTGTGTTTCGGTTAAACAGATCTTCATCTTTCAATCGGAACTGACACAAGACTGACATTGTACAGTCAGAAACAAACCTTGTGACCCGGACACCAATAGACCTAGCTCATGGAACTAATGGCAGGATTATTGTGCATGACATGTAAAAAATTAAATATAGGGACCAAGGATATGTGTGCAAATAGATGTGTGAGAGAAGATTATTTACTGTATGTGTGATATAGGGGGTGGGATGCTTGTACACGCACAGTGTAGTAGCAGTATAAGTGTATGTATAAGTATGTGATGTTTTCAGTTAACATAAGATATTGATGTAGATGTCTGTGTCTGTGATGCAAATAAATGTGACCATACGTGGCTGTTTTTGTGTGTGTGTGCTTGTTATTGAACATGAGCGTCTGTATCTGTACCGGGGGGGTGCGGGCGAAGGATCAGAGACGAGGCGGGGGTTAACTGTCAACAGATGGGTGGGTAAATATTTCATGAACAAGGCCTTCAGGTCTGAGCAGGAGCAATTAGTGTCAAGCGTCAGGCTGCTGGGCCTGCCTCACCCTGATTAGTGCCTCGCTGGAACGCTGCACACAATTAGAGGCTCGACCTAGCCGTGAAATAGGCCCGGGCTACCAGCGCTCCCGTACAAATGACATCATGAGACTAGTTAGGGTAGAAAAACACTGGACTGTGCTTGATAAGTAGGCCTGTGTGTGTGTGTGTGTGTGTGTGTGTGTGTGTGTGTGTGTGTGTGTGTGTGTGTGTGTGTGTGTGTGTGTGCGCTTACACAAAGTCTCTTGTGGAAAAGCAGATACTGAGAGGGATATTAACAATCCCCAAAGTGAGCCTGTGTGTGCAGCAGGATGACATTAATAAGACTGTAAATATTAAATAGACCCACAGGGGTAAAGGATTAAACCACAGCAGAGCTAATGGTGTGTGAAACAAGCAGTTCAATAATTAAACCCAATGTCTGAATGAGAGCAGTTAAAGTTTGAGTGTGTGTATGTACACACACACACACACACACACACACACACACACACACACACACACACACACACACACACACACACACACACACACACACACAATCTTAGGTGTAATAGTGACGCGTTTGATTGGTGGAGCTCGTTGTTACCATGGAAATGTTTACCACAACCGTGAAAATTATGTCGGCTATACGATCGGATCATTCAGCATGACTTTACCAGGTTACTAAATGCTATATACCTACATACAAGATACAGACCATAATATATCGCAACACTATACTAATTGGAGTCATTGGAAAGGGATCATTCACAATGGTTTCTGGGATGTGTAGTTCCATCACTCTTAAAGTAATTATGTACACAGTCGTTCACATTAAATTTATATATATCACAGATACAAATAAGCCTTTAATATTTTCTCTAATAAACCTCCCCAAAACCTTAAAAATAAAAAAAAAGTAAAGAAATCTTAAATCAAATATCTCAAAACTTACGGCCACTGTTGCATCACGAATCAGGGATCAGTGTTGGTAATAAGTTACAGGAGGACCTGACACATTAGCTTCAGCAGCGACACAGTGTGATTCACAGGGCATCGTGTTTCCAACAGGCCTCCAATAAACACTGGATCAGGCCAGTGCTGTTCAAACAGAGTTTAAATGGAGGTCAGCTGGGGACACTCATTATCACATGGAGGGAAACACAACCAGAGCTAAAGTGCAATAACCAGTGAGTTCAGGAGATTCTGTTACTCATCCCTGTGTACATGCAACATTATGTATGAGCATGGGTACATTTTCATACACCAGCCATGTCTAGATGCTGCATGTGACTGTGAGGAGAAACCACAAGCTTCTATATAGGTTTCCATAATCAAACACATGCCTAATGTGGTAAGCATGTGTCATGCCATTTGTGAAGATATGATGAAAACACAAAGATTTTATGTCCGGCTGCCACAGAGGATGTATGGCCTGAAAATCTAAATGTTTGAGTCATTTGATGCTCCCAGAATTTTTTTTACAATTAGTGAGTTAATTTATAAAATGTCAAAAATAGAACATCTTATCATTTTTCAAAGATTGTGGGGGGGCTGGAGCCAATCCCAGCTGACACTGGGCGAGAGGCGGGGCTCACCCTGGACAGGTCACATTATGAGCACTTCAGAAAAAAAAGGATATCTGTAGCTGAAACTTTGTGTTTCTGTGTGAAAAACAGTTGCTGATAAATTTCACAGTTATCAATCTAATCTACTCATATTTATATTCTTCAGCAGTGAGAAATGGTTGTGTACGTGTCTTCATGTGTGGGAGGACGTTTTTTTTCGATGGCTGCATAGGTGGTGAGGATAGCCTTTTCTGGTTGCACCTGCCATTCCCCTGAATTCTTGGAGATGAAATACGGGTGCGCACAATTTCCAGACATACAGGCAGGAGGACTTGAGCACTGTAGCCAATAGTTACAAGCTGTCAGTCAGCATGACGTCTGTATTAGGGCTCTTCCAAGTCTCATCTTTACGAGAGCTCACAGATCCAGCGTTGTGCTCAGGCAAGGATTGAAAAGGGGGGTACCTCATTTTGGATCCTGTGCTATCAAAATCCATAATTACAGCAGAAAAGAAGAAAAAAAAAGACTGTCTGTAAAAGGAGAAAAGTGCCAGAAGGAATCTTCGTTCCAGAAGAATGGAAGTGCGTGCGCAGAAAATCTGAATCCCGAAATCCTTCTTAACCTGCCAACCTCACGCTGCATGGTTCAGTGCAACTGTAAGCATGTCAGCCAGAAATGGTTATGTGTGGTCAGTGAGAGCAGTGGGCTTTCTTAGAAGACCTCCAGAGGTGGAACCAATGCTTTACACCTGTCGCTGCACCGACGACCCTTTAACTTCCTCCCACGGGGCAAAAAAGAAGTGCAACAAGACCTGCAGAGCAGTGACCACAGAGCAGGAGATCTGACTGAACATGGTCACAGTGACAGGAACAAAAACAAGAGAACTACATGACCGACACCACAGAAAGAGAAATGTCTTGCACTGATAAAAAGCCCATTTATTTGAGGCAGTTTGTTCCTCTGTTGAAGCCAAGACACTGTATTAAAACAAGCTGAGGCATTTGCATAAAAGACAAAGACACGCATCTAGGCAAAGTCACCATGTCTCATTTGAGAGACAATTTAGACAGTGACCTGTGTAAGTAACAAGTCTTAGGCTGAATACAAGTTAAGCATGTTTTTGGCCCTATTTCTGAGACGCGTGAGTGTGTTGTGTGTTGTGTGTTGTGCAGTGCACAGGGGAACGGGAGGGGCAATCAGGTGCGCCGGACAGTTAGTTGAATATCTGACGATCCCTCAAACTCTGTGGCTTTTGGGACATAGCGACATGCTGCGTCATATAGACAGAAAAGCCAGATTGGTTGAGCTGTGGCAACATCATTCCTGCCCGTTTGATGTTTCCTCCTCCTATCACGACAGACATACCAGAGAGAACTGTGAAATCTTTTTTCAAAATATATATTTATATTTTGGCACACAGAATGGCACATATGGACAAGGCAGCAGGTTTTTCCCGTAGTTTTGAAAGCAAATCAACTTCTTTTTCCTTGACAATTGGCAGTCTGGAGGAGTCGATGGGTCAAGGAGCTTGGCTTGATGATCGGACCGTACAATTTGAGCACATACATTTTGAGCTTTGGCAACTTAGTTGTTCAGTATGAGTTGAATTTTAAGTCACAATATAAAAAAAAAAAGACAAAGAGCAATGAACCCTGTAGTACTTTGAATACACTGTTCCGAAGGCAAAACAGGATATGAGTCCTTGGCCACACAACCAACACACTATCACAACTTCAAAGCTAAAAATCATCACTTGAACCTCACTGTCACAGTCACTGTCTTAATTAAAATAAAGTCCATAGGAGCCATAATAACAAACACATTACTGTCATCATACTTGGATTGTGTTGCCACAAATTCCCTTCAATCGCTAATTCCACCTTCCTGTGTTGACATATGATCTCATGTTCACTCAATGGCAGCCTGTAGCTTCAGTCTGACGCTTCTTTTGATGTCATTCATTAACAAAGTAGGGAAAGAAAAGGCAGATTTTCCTGCACCGCTTTTCTTCCTCTGTTATTACCTCATCGCACATCATCAATCTCTTTTCCTCTGTGCTTTTACTTGTCCTTGCTTTGTCTGACTATGGGCCATCTGAGGGCGTTATAGCTGCAGGGGTCAACGCTTCTTCTCTTTCCTTTTCTCTGGCACTCCCTCTTCGATCATTTGCTAACCTTTTGTATGGTAGGATTTTTATGTTGTTTGCTTTTCTGCTTTTGGAGCTGTGACATCTCAGACTTGTCTGATGATAAAAAGACGCCTGGTGCAGCTGTGCCTGTCGCTCCAGCCTCATTTATCAATAGCAACTTAAAGATCAACTGTATCTCATGAAGATGAAATGGAACAAAGATGAAATTAGACACTATTTTGACCAAGATGATTTCAGGAGACCTGGCGACAGCTGAGGCCCAGAGGCCAGAAGACTTAATGATGATGGTTGAGTCAAAACCTGTCATCCCTACTCCTGTGAGTAGGGATAGACTCTGTGTATGTGTGTGTGTGCATTTGTTAGGAAGGTGTGTGTCTGTGTTGGTAATGGAGGTGTCTGGAAAATTCCAAGTAAAAGTTCACAAAGTGTTGTTTACCTGAAAAAATTTGTGTTGCCAGTACTATGAATATAATGGTCATAAATAAATCTTATTATATAAATACTAATATCTATTATTTATAGTATATACTTTATATTCCATTAGGAAGGAATAAATATGCCCAAACAATTCTGGTAACAAATGCAATGACAACTATTAATCTACCTCTGCCAAAGGGTTTTTGTTTGCGTTTGTTTGATTGTGAGCAGGATTAAGCAAAAACTGCTCTTCAAGTGGCCTTTTACATTCAAATTAAATTCATTTATTGGATACATTTGAAAATGCATTTACCTTTTGAAATTTTAAGTTTGAAGGGATAGTTCACCGAAGAATGACTCAGACACTTCACCCAACCCTTCATCTGCACAGTGGTGTGAAGATAATGAGTGAATGTTAATCTTTCTGTAAATTATCCCTTTAAGAACAAATTAGATCATTTCAAGTAGTTTGTGTTAAGGTCTAGCAGAGGGCATTGTAAAAATGATCACTCATTAATAGAAATCAAGGAGTCTTTAAAACTCTGTCCGGCCGCCTGTGGTATGGTCTATGGACTGCAATCACACCAGTTTGAATGAATAAAGTGCCAGTTCTCATTTATTCAAACTCGACTTTTGTTTTTGAAAAAACGGCTGCTCCAATCTGCTGCATGTGCTACATTAGAGTGAAGTCCAAGTGATACAATGTTGATTTAGAACAGGTTCTACCTAAATATTAAAAGCCAAACTTTTGTTAAGTGAATTTAAGCTGAACTTGAACTGAACCTAATGATCCCTTTGAAGCAATATGTCACTCTGAACCACTTTAAATGTTGTGCTGGTCTATAATCACCCCCCTCAGTTTGTTTTAACCCTTAAACACACCCACAGTTTTGTGCACAAGCCAGAAACTAAAGTACCTAAAATACAATGCTGGTCTCCTTTGAAAAGTCAGTACATTTTAAGAGTTAGAGAAAGATAATGAACCAAATCTACAGAGTCACAAACATGACAGGTTTGTTTTGCCTCACCCATTTTTCTTGGCATAAAAAGGAAACATAAAGCCTGAAGTTGAACCTTTTGTGTGGAAAACAGTTTGGAGCCGCAGCCACAAGTCTGAACTAATTCTATGCCAACAGCTGTTACAGTGATACGGGGATGTTAAAACACTTTGCACGGATAGAATCAGAAGACTCGCAGCTTTCAAAACAATGTATTATTTGCCAATGCACATGCACTGAACTCTGGAAAATCTCCAGACATTCTCCGGAGAGGCTGTATGTCAGAGTGAGAGGCTCCAGACTTTTACCGGACTTTCTCCGCCCAGCCCTCTAGTGAAAAACTCCACCGAATATCAGAATGAGCCTATTTTGAAACACAGCAGGAGATCTTCTGCAGGATTCACTGTGAATGAGTGTATTCAAGGGGTTTCTTTATGCACAACAGACATGCCGGTGTCAATGTGCTGTAAACTAAAACATGTGATCTCTGCAGCGGAATTAATATTATCACCCTGTCTCTGCCTGCTGCACCACCCCCTCACCTGAACGCTCCAGAGATTTATGTGTGGTTGTGAACGTGTCTGAGCAGAAAAGCTCCTGCTGTGTGGCAAACTCCGGAGAATGCCCGGACCCCTTTGTGGGAACATTGTGCGGAGTTCATGTCTTAAAACGGCTTATTAGGAGTCCTGTACAGACCTGCAGTAGTACTACCAACGCCAACGTGTCCCACATGAAAACAAACATTATTCTAAGAGAAAGGAAATCAAAGCAAAGAAGAAATCCAAGACACTTACAGAGGAAAATAAATAATTTCAATAGAGACTGTATCCAATATTGTGCTTAAATATATTGTATTTGGTATTCGGTCATACAATTAATTTTATTTCAGTTTTTCAGAGTCCGAATGTTTTATCCACAAACTTTCCTCTGTTAGCACAATTGCTAAGTATGCCTACAATTTATTCTGTTTCTCATTAACACTATTTATAATGTATATAGTCATACCATAGCAAAATAACTGAAATTAAATAAAAAAGCAGGTTCATTGACTATGCTGCTATTACACTCACTAATTGATTTACATGTGTCACTGCAGGTTCAGTTATTTTGGTGAGTGGTGACGATGTTTTCGGTCGGTTGATTTGGAAGAAGAGTAAAGGCTTGTTCGCACCAGGTCACTTTTTTTCCCCAAGTGGCCACTGCTCTTTTTATCTGTGAGCCTTCTGCCGCCACAGCAACAAACAGCTCCTGTTTAGGACAAACGCACCGAACCTCGCTGCTCTTAAAGGGAAAGCACAACACTTCAGGAGTTACAACGAACACTTGAAATGTTATTTTACTATTGGACTTTGGTTCTGTAACTGAACAACTCAACAGTAAAATGGCCATTGCTAACAACCAGTTAGAGAGGTTTCAGACAATCACCTATACTATTTGACACAATATTTTAACCTGAATATATATTCGTTTTATTGTATATTACGGATAATGTCCCTTAGTTACAATTTAGTACAGCTCAGCACAAACAGTCAGTTAAACATTTATCGAGCTACTCTTCACTGTATAGCCCATGCAAAGAGAACTAAGTTTCACAAAGTCTACTACATGTTGCCAGTCTGGATACATGTAGTGGTGTATCCCCTTCACAGTGTAATAATCTTAACCAGGCAGCAGCAACAAGTCATCTTTATCCAGCTGAGGCCTGGCGAGCTGCTCGGCCAGCTTATGAGAAGTTATGACAACGCTGTGCTCAATAGGGGCTTTGATCATTCTTTATTGGAGAGCACGGGACTTTGATCTGGGACGGCTATCTTTATGGGCTTTGCCTCATACACAGGAACTGTAGCGTATGACTGAGCGTGGTGTAAGAGAGCTACACAGAGATGAAAAAGACTATTTTAGTATTTAGACCCAGTCACGTTTTATGCATTCTCTCATGTTGTAAATTCAATTTTTAATTAATATTTATCTTTGCTCGAAAACCCCTTTGTGACAAAGTGAAAACATGTTTAAGAATTATCTGCAAATTTATAAAAAAATTAAAAACTGATATTTCTCATTTAGCCCCTAAGTTAGTATATCATAAATTCATATATTTTATTTATTTGTTTTAGTAATGTTTAAACTTTGTAAAGTGTCCTTCAAAGGTGTCGTATAAATCCAATTTATTATTATTGTTATTATTGCCATTCATGTACACTGGACATGTGTGTGCTATAGAAATATGCTGGATTTACCTTCACAACAGTTGCTAGCAACAAGGTTGGTCACACTTTTTAACCATGTTGCATTCACCACTGTTGGTCAGTTAGATTGATGCCATTTGTTTTCTTATGGAAAAGGGTCATGTCGTAGGAATGTGACAAATTAGGTAAGGATATGTTGTGACTGATAAAACCCAATCAGGAAGTGACTGGGGGGTTCCAAAACTCTGGAGTATTGATGAGGCATAAACATTAAAAAGTGCAGCATTTTAAAACTTAAACATATTAGTGTGCATGTAGAGTGACCATTGGGTTTTCATTAACTCAGTTTTAGCAGACAGTTGACATGAGAAAGAGACCCACCTATCACTGTTCACCCACTGTCCTGGATACATCAAGACTTTTAAGGCTAACAGGATACAACTGACCACTACTTGAAGTGCCATAGACAAGGGACAACACTTTGGTAAATAGTAATTATATAAATTTAATATTTTTTATCATATTTGCAAAAATCACTTTTCACTTTGTCATTATGGGTTATTGGGTGTAGACTGCTGGTTAGTCTTCAATTATTCAATTTAAATATAAAATATAGAAAGTACAATCAACCCTGTGCTGTGTATCTTTGTTTTGCACTGAGTGTTTGTATGCATCACACATTTATCCTGCCCTAACCTTGTAGCTGTCTGTGTTCTGCTGCAGCACAGAGGGGATTAGACACAGGATGTCTAACAGAGCATTCACACAAACCCCAGGGGCCACACAATATAAACCGTGCATACACACTCTTTCCAAACACAATCTCATCTTCTCAGGTGAGTTTAAGAAAGTGTAACTTGACACATAGGCAGAGTATTTTCTGCATATAAAGAGGCAACAAACAACAGAGTAAAAGGACAAGAAACAAGCTTTTAAGACACCCAGACTGCTCGTTTCTCTCCTTGCAGATTAACTGTGAAGGTGAAGGGGCCCTCAGGGTCACATATTATCCCTATTTTACAACCAGCAGAGGTGTCTCTTTGAGATGCACCTCCATCACCTGCTCCGACATATACTTTTCCTGTGCTTTCACATTATTATTCTTGTTTTAAATGTCCCTTTTTCTTGTAATTTATTCTGTTCTGTGATCTCCCTGCAGTGACAGACAAATAATGACGAGTACAGCAGCTTATGTTACTGCTACACTCATTATTATCTGCTCTGAAGCAGAAACTGAGCTAAATGCTTAAAATATTCATGTTAAAGTCTTTAACTGTCAAAGCTGGTGATGAACGGTTCCCTGAGGGAAGAAAAAGCTCTTTCTGACCTGCTTCTGTGGGTCCTGTGTAGAGGAATGCATGAAGCGAAATCCCTGTTCAACACAGAATAGTTTCAGTGTCAGAGGGAATTCCAAACAGAGTGTGAGTTTGTTTGTATGTGTGTATACTGCATTTGTAAAAAAAAACTAATCTTAGAACTCCACACTTAGAGTGTTGCCCTTCACAAAGCCTGCAGGTTTGTCTGCTCATATGTCTGATTAACTACACCAATTTGTGTGTCAACACTCACTCACATTATTGCAGATCTTCAGAATTAGCCTTTATACGAGCTTCAAAAAACTATTTGTTTTCTGTGTGCTTACATTAAAAACGACTGAAATTCCTATTGCAGTTACAAACATAACCTAGTATATAGAAACAAAACTAGATATTGCTGCACTTGAATCAAATAATGACACTTCAATCTAACAGATTATTGCAAAATAACAAGATTTTTGCAGGGAAATGAGGCTGTCTGAGATGAAGTCTTCTTTTAAGTCTCAGCTAAAAGCTTTTTCAGGAGGCATGTTCTTGAATTTACTTGGGTGCCAGGTTATTTCTGTTCTTTTATGTCTATTAGCATTACTATTACCTTTATTCTCTAGGCACTCTGATCATTTGTTTTCTGTTCTGAGGCACTTTCTACTTTGTGTTGAAATGTACAAAGTTATTATTATTACTATTATTATTAATAAATCCTAATGAACATTTTGGTAAATCAACACCTTTAAACTCAACAGTGGACTCACATAAAGGGAGACCCACAGCACTCACATAGGTTTTCAATGGAAATGTAGCTCTGAAGAGAAGCAATGTAAATCTCATCAATAAGAACCAGAAGGCCTTA